>NC_045542.1:28058973-28351473 GCF_009769535.1 Thamnophis elegans
TGCTAAGTGAAACATGTATTCAATGAGTTTTCCCCCATTTCACGACCTTTTTCAGGCCATGGTTGTTCAGTGAATTGCTGCAGTTGTTAAGTGAACCTGGCTTCCCTATTGGCTTTGCGTGTCAGAAGGTCGCAAAAGGGGATCCTGTGACCACGGGACACTGCAACCATCATAAATGGGAGCCGATTGTCAAGCGTTCAATTTGTGATCGTGTGGATGCTGCAGTGGTCCTTAAGTGTTGAAAAACGGTCATAAATCACTTTTTTTTCAGTGATGTAACTTTGAACGGGCCCTAAAGGAACTGTTGTAAGTCAAGGACTTCTTGTAGAAGCTGGAAACAGAACCTCTGAGGTCAACGGGACTTACCTTTCCTCTCCTTGAACCTTCAGGTTATGGCTTTGTGGATTTTGACAGCCCCACAGCAGCTCAGAAAGCCGTGACTGCACTCAAGGCCAGCGGGGTCCAAGCTCAGATGGCCAAGGTAAGCCTTGAGCTACAGCCCTGCCCGGCAGAACCCCCCCCCCCCTCACTTCCACGAAGGAGACGGGGAACATGCCTGACTCAAACCATCACAGTTCAGCTTCTAGTCCTCCATCCACAAGATGCTCCTTGTGATTTAGCCCCGTGGAAGCAAGACCCTCCTTATAATAACCTGGCCATGATGGAGATGCTTCTCTACAGAGTATATTCTCTGGCATTACCTGTGTTACCTAGTGTTTCAAGAGTACCACTGGTGCAGGGGTTGGCAACCTGCGGCTCTGGAGCCGCATTTGGCCCTTTCATCCCTCTGCTGCGGCTCCCTGTCGCCGACCGGCTCCACAATTGATAGGGCTTTCGGTTAGGACAGGTAGAGGAAAAAGGACGCCGCACCAGGAGGAGACTCAAGGGTGGGGGAACCAGACTTCCGGTCGGCTCCAGAATTGAACGGGAAGCTTCTGGTTAGGACCTTTGTGACTCTTTGAATGTTTAAGGTTGCCGACCCCTGCACTGGTGCTTCACTCCATGTAGTTGGAGTGGTGGTGCTGGGAACATTCCCTATGAGTAGACCTGGTGGTAAATTCTGCAGGAACCTGGGTTTTCTATTCAAGCCATCCTTCAGATAAGGCCTAAGCAGACAAGAGCAACACCCAGAGCCAATGTACCTTAGTATTATTATATGTGAATCGGACCCCAGCTATTACCTGAGACTCAACCATAGCAGATCAAATTATTTATCCATTAAGTTGGATATCCTGGCCTTGGAATCCCAGAATAATTTCCAGTATTACTCAGTCTCACTTGGTCAGGCAAGGATTCCTTTCCTAAGTTATTTGGGAAAAGAATACCCTTCCCCCCCCCCAAAAAAGGTCTTTAAAACTAGAGGCGTCAATGTTTGAAGATAAATTGTTCACTTATATGATGTATTAATTCTTTTCAAAAACACACTTTGCTCATCATTTTAATTCCACTTTCCCCCAAGCGGAAGCTTTCCAGGGATATTGGGAAGAGTTCTGGAAATTAGGGTGCCACCATTTGGTTGGGGCAGGTTGCTTGAATCAGGTGGCACTTTTGATATTGAAACAAGCTTCAGTTCCTCTTTCTCCTCCAACAGAGAGCCAGAGAGAGAGAAAGAAAGAGAGAGAGACAGGAAGAGAGAGTGAGAGAGAGAAAGAGAGACAGAGAAAGAGAGAGACAGACAGAGAAAGAAAGAGAGAGACAGAGAGAGAGAGAGAGACAGACAGTCAGAAAGAGAGAGAGAGACAGAAAGATAGAGAGATAGAAAGACAGCGAGAGAGAGAGAGAGAAACAGAGAAACAGAAAGACACAGAAAGAGAAAAGGAAAGCTTTCTCTAGCAAGGGTACTCAACCCCTAGTCCATGACACAGTACCAGTCCGTGGCCCTTGGGAACTGGGCCGTGCAAGCGGTGGGCATGTGCACAAAACCATCCTCTTTCTCCACCCACTTCCCCCTGCTCCTGCCGCTTCATAAACCCAGAAAGATTGGGTCCACTGTTCTGTAGACTAAATAAGCTACTACTCAAAGAAGCAGAGAGCTCCATCATTGTGGTTCCATATAAGAAATAAGTAATGCTCTCTTAGCCCAAGACTATCTTCCCATTTGATGGGTGGCAGATGTTGCACTCTGGTGCTCCAGTAGATTTGGATTTACTCAGAGTAAATTACACTGTAATCAGTGGTGGGGAACCTATGATTCTCCACGTTTTGGTTAATTAAAGCCATGGCCAGCGGTGGGATTCCCTCGGAATTTCTTTGACAGTCTGAGTATCACTATTTGGAAAGAACACACAGCATTCCCACGTGCACTTAGGTCATGTATGTCATACCCAGTGTGCAGTTAGCACATTTGGGTGTGTGATGTAGCCAACAGTACTCTAGGCCATGTTTGCTGCCTCGCTTGCTCTCCTTGGACGCTGGATCCTTCCAGTGTTTCAGCTTCTCTTCATTCTGCTTCACAGCAGTGAGTCTCCCCGGCGGGGTTGCTCAGAGCAGAAGCCGGGCGCTCGACCGAGATAATATGTTGAGTTCTCTTTATAGATAGAAAGGCCCCAGTGTGCTTAGGGAAGGGGGGGCAGCAAGCATCTCAACAGAGGAAGGTGATACGTTCAGGAAGGGGAAGGGAGAGTCCAAAGGAATGCGTCCCCGGGATGGGATGGACCATTGCTAGGCAACAGCCTGACTTCTTGTTTCCATAGCAACAGGAGCAGGATCCTACCAACCTCTACCTGTCAAACTTGCCTTTGGGCATGGATGAGGCTGAATTGGAGTCGATGCTGAAACCGTTCGGACAAGTCATCTCGACACGTATCCTACGTGATGCCAGCGGCACCAGCCGAGGAGTTGGCTTTGCCAGGTCAGGCAGGATGGCTGGGACAGGGTTGGAGAATGTTTGGTTTCCTGGTACATCTCTTTAGCTCTCCACAGTAGTGCTGCCTGGAAAGGACAAACTGGCATAGCCTATGTTCACTGGGGGAACCCTCAGAAATGTGATCCATTCACATCCCTTATGGGAACGAGCACCTTGAACAATTCCGTTGCCCAAGGATGCTTTTTCTGTAGGAATACCTGCACAGAAATTTGCTGGGCTAAATATTCCCTTACGCATGGAGCATTTGCAAATATTTCCCTCTGGGTTCAAGGTGGTGAAGGTGCCTTTTTACTCTTCCATGCCCTATTCCCTAAGTTTTAGGGTTAGGATAGCTATAGCCACACTCCTCTTCTGGGTTGGTTCCCTGGAACTAGATATTTGGCATTTCTGTGAAAATTTTTCTATGTTTCTCTGAAACTGTATTATTTTAGCTCACTGTATATTTGTTTTGATAGGGATGCAGTGGTTCAATGGCTAAGACACTGAGCTTGTCGATCAGAAAGGTCGGCAATTTGCCGCTTTGAATCCCTAGTGAGCTCCCATGACTTGTCCCAGCTTCTGCCAACCTAGCAGTTCGAAAGCATGTAAAAATGCGAGTAGAAAAATAGGAACCACCTTTGGTGGGAAGGTAACAGCGTTCCATGCACCTTCAGCGTTTAGTCATGCCGGTCACATGACCACGGAGACGCCTTCGGATAGCGCAGGCTCTTCGGCTTTGAAACGGAGATGAGCACCGCCCCCTAGAGTCGGGAACGACTAGCACATATGTGCGAGGGGAACTTTTACCTTTTTACGTTGGGTTTATTACCAGGTGTATTTTTCCATTTCTGATCCATTACTGTATCACCAAATGTTCCTGAAAGATTAGGAGAGGCTGCAGCGAAAGATGGAAGAGCATCAACACTCAAAATGATTCCTTTCCATGTTTGGTTGGCCGACAGAAAAAGCTGAACTTCAGTGGGCACTTCCGTCTGTCCCAAGGCCTTACAACATGTGGCTAACTTGCGGGCCAGATGTTTTGATGTGGACTATAAAGCCCTAGGCTACCTCATTCACTTTTCCCACGCCACCCAACTGCTGTTCAGTCTTGAGCTTAGCCTTAGGTTAGAAGCAAGATATTCAGTCAATTGCTTGAGAGGGAAGGGGAGAAAAGCTGGTAGCAGAAAACTAGTGATTTAGAAATGGCTTGATGTGGAACAGGAATGCTGAAAGGCAGAAGCACCATTGATCCTAGAGTTTCCTGATTCACAAGGTTGTGGAGCGTTGTTTACTAAGGAGAAGGAAAATACACATTTATGCATATGGTTTCTAACCCAAGATCACTGCTAAAGATTTGTCTGGCTGTGGTGTGGAACTAATTTTAAGCATAGGTGTTTGCTCCTTTGTTGCTGCTTTGCTGCTCAGGTATCTACCTGGGTGGTCAGTTTTGTTCCACAGTCTCCCTTTCTTGCCTTAGTTTGACCATTCTCTTCTGTCCTATATTGCCCCCTACTGGCAGATGTTCACATTGCAGCAGACCGCTCCTGGCTCCTCCATTTTTATTTCCTTCCTACCTGGAGAGGTAAACTTGGACTGTTAGGTAGAATTAGCAATGGTTGGTTAATTACATATTCCTGTTTCCTACGGCTAGTTGTAATGGATGAGGTTGGTCCTCATCAAGAATGGAGAGAAATTAAAAGACTTATTTCTCTCTCTCTGTCTAAGCTGCTTCCCCCCCTCCCCCCTTCCCTGCTTTCTATCAAACGCTACAGCTCTAAAATATTTTTCACGAGTCCTTAAATGTAGTGTTTGAAAGCCAAAAGGAATAACAAGAAAATGAGGTGTTTAATCATCATAGCAGAGCCACGTGGAAACGCAGGCCAGCATTTTGAAAGCTCAGTGAAATATTGGAACTACTTGGAGTCATAAATTCATATCCTGCCAGTGATTGGGAAACGGCTACAGTTCAAAACCAGTCCAGGTTAATTCTGATGTCAGGTTTTGCATGCTTGGATTCATTTTTGTGTAAATCTCCCCAAGGAATTATAGTTTAGGAACGGGCTATATCGCATAAATTTTCCAAATTTGATCTGTTGCCTTTGATGAATCTTGATTAGGAGAATCTAGGAGAATCACACGGACTGTTAATTCCTATCTAACCTTTCCAAATACCATCATCACAAGTCTCTGAGCATAACAGAAAGTTAAGTACCTGGATTTATGATTACAGGGTACTCACCCCAATGTCCCTATCCCTTCCTCTCTGCAAAGTCCTCTAAATAGCAATAACACTTATATACTGCTTCACTGTGCTTTACAGCCCTCCCTGAGCGGTTTCCAGAGTCAGCCTATTGCCCCCAACACTCTGGGTCCTCATTTTATCCACCTCGGAAGGACAGAAGGCTGAGTCAACCTTGAGCTTGGTGAGATTCAATCTGCCAAATTGCAGGCAGCTGGCAGGCAGCAGAAGTAGCCTGCAGTACTGCACTCTAACCATTGTGCCACCGCAGCTCCTAAATCAGTGTTTCTCAACCTTAGCAACTTCATCTTGATGTGTAGATTTCAACTTCCAGATGGCTGGGGAATTCTAGGAGTTGGAAGTCCACTCATCTTAAAAGTTGCTAAGAGTCGGAAACATTGCTTTAAATGAAAGCAGGGCCATTTAAAGCACTGGTTCTCAATCTCGACAACTTGGAGTGGGTATTGACATGAACTGGAGTTGACATGGAGCTGTTTTTTCAGTTCAGCTCCTCTTCAGTTCAGCAAAATATATAAACGGATGAATTTCTCCATAGGAATTATGAGTCGGTAACTCTCACATCTGCTATATTTTGAGCTAGAGGCCCCATCGATCAGGAGCAGGTTGTGTAGATATCTTGCCGAAGTTGCCCAAACGTCCCTCCTGATGGCTGTGTTGGCCATGTCTGAGGGACTTGGAATTCCACAGCATTTGTTACAGAGCACATTCTTCTCCCTAGTTATTCCCCAATAGAAACATTTGGCATTTTACTCCATCCCAGCTTTATGAATGCTTTCTTTTCATTACTTCTCCAGGATGGAGTCTACAGAAAAGTGTGAAGCAATCATCACCCACTTCAATGGCAAATATATCAAGACTCCTCCAGGGGTCCCAGGTGAGAAAATACTATAAGGGTGAATTGGTTCCTTCCCAGAAGAACAAAAGTTTAAGGTCATAGAAGCAGCAGCAGCAGCAAAAATAGTAGAGTTTTTTTTTAAAGGGCACCATACTAAATAATAAAAAACATCGAGACATTAGTATGGTAACTCCGTATCCTGCAATTAAGGTAACTATATCAGTGATGGGGAACCTTTTAGGGACCAAGTGCCCAAAATGCCCACGTGCCCAAACTGAAAGTTGTGGGTTCATGTGTGTGCACGCCCTGTGCATGCCTCCCCCCCCCACTCAAACTGCAAGGTGACAGGCACCCTGCACATGTGTGGCAGAGACCTGAAGGTGAGCTGGCCATCGGGAGGTGCATGTGCGCAGAGACCCAAAACACAGCTGGGGCAACAGCGCACGTGTGCACAGAGAAGGTGCTGCGTGTCATCTCTGGCACGTGTGCCAGAGGTTCGCCATCACTGTACTATATAAAGACTCAATAACTTGAATAGCCCATATGTGTTAAAATAGACGTTAGAAGTCAGATCTAAACAACAAAGCATTTTTGCCCAAATAATTAATATTTTGACCAGCTTGGGGGTAAAAAATTCCATAAAAAGGAAGGTTTTAGTACTGTTCCAAATGCTTAGATGTCTGGGCATGACTCTGGCAGCAGCTGGTTCTAGAGGGCTGGCATTAAAATGAGAAAACAATTCTCAAATCTGATGTCACAATTTTAGTATGAGGTGGTACTATTCGCCCATAGCTAAACGTTCAGATCACAGAGAGGAACCACCATCAGGTTTTCCAGTTAAATAGATGTGCCTGTGAAAACCCAACAGCCGAAGTGCAAGACCCAATGAGTTAGCCAGCAATTAGAGTCGGTATCTTTCATAAATACGTAGCCACTTGGGAGCCCACTAATAGAGGGAAGGAAGGACTGATTCAGGGAAGGTCCAGCATAGCACACACTCTCTAGATCATCCAATAAAATAAAAATCTTAGGTGACCTACTAAGAGACTGTTGCAATAATTCAGCTAAGGGATGATCAGGGAATAGAAGAGACTAGAGACTAGAATTGAATTGAATTGAATTCTTTATTGGCCAAGTGTGATTGGACACACAAGGAATTTGTCTTTGGTGCATAAGCTCTCTGTACATAAAAAGACAAGATGCATTCATCAAGAATCATAAGGTACAACACTTAATGATAGTCATGGGGTACAAATAAGTAATCAAATCATACTAGGAAACAATCAATATAAATCGTAAGGATACAAGCAACAAAGCTACAGTCATGCAGTTATAAGTGGGAGGAGATGGGTGATAGGAACGATGAGAAGATTAATAGTAATAGTAATGCAGCCTTAGTAAATAGTTTGACTGCATTGAGAGAATTATTTGTTTAGCAGAGTGATGGCATTCGGGAAAAAACTGTCCTTATGTCTACTTGTTCTGGTGTGAACAACTAGACACAAGCGTCATATAGCATCATTTTGAGGGTAGGAGTTGAAACAGGATCAAGGGGTCTGTAAATATTTTCACGGCCCTCTTTTTGACTCGTGCAGCATACAGGTCCTCAATGGAAAGCAGGCTGGTAGTAATTGTTTTTGTAATTGATCTGCTAAGAGACTGTTGCAGTCATCCAGCTAAGGCAGTGTTTCTCAACCTTGTCAACTTGAAGATGTCTGGACTTCAACTCCCAGAATTCCCAGCCAGCATTCGCTGGCTGGGGAATTCTGGGAGTTGAAGTCCGGACATCTTCAAGTTGACAAGGTTGAGAAACACTGAGCTAAGGGGATGATCAGGGCATGAAGCAATTGCTTTCCTGTTTCTGTGACGAGGAACTGATAAAGCCAATGAATATTCTTTAAATGCAAACTCCAAATTCCCAGCACACACATGCGCATTGGCCAGCTGCTCTTGGCATGCCACATGCACGTCAGAAACTAGAAGACCAGGTGCCCGGTGCCCGTATGTGCACTGGGTGGCTGATCTTCCAGTTTCTGGCGCTTGCGTGCGCTTCCATTTGGAAGCTTTGCCAACACTACTCTAAGAGGAATGTGTGGGGGAAGGTGTCATAGAGTTAAGGAATCCTACTTTTTACAAGGAGTAACATTTCACAGCATGGTCCTTGTGGAATAGATAGACTTCACTCCGGCAAAGAGGGACATTTTTATTTGCTTATTTGTGTCCATCTCCTCCCATCTCAAGGTAGGTGTGCACATCTACCAAAAGAATTAAGAATTAAGGGTTTCTTGCCATTTCCGGGCTGTTATCAATTGATCATGTCTGATAAGTACAATATCGCATTGTCTTCCACTCGTTTCCCTTAGCTTCCCTTTACAGAGGTGGTTATTAGTCATTGCATTCATGTCCCCAATTTTGCCTGAACACTCCAGGAGCTTACATGGAGACTGACCTTAATTTAATTCCCACAACAATAAAGATGGATTATGCTGAGAGAGGATGACTATCCCCAAATCACCTAAAGAGTCTTTGTGTCGGAAAAGCGCTCGATCAGGTCACTTCTGATGCTGCAGTGGCTACAGCTACAGGCTCTCCAGTGCTGGCTGCAATAAAACTAGGCCGCATAACGAAAAAGAGTTTGGGGAGAGGGAACACAGCCACTCCACTCACAGGAAGCGTATCTGATTGGGGAAGACCCATTAAAATATACTCTCTGTCCCAATTATTTGATGCCTCCCTTTTGCCAAGCTGTTTTAATCATCTGCTTTTCCAAAGTGGCCATACCTGGTCCCCTGTGTCCCCCCCCCCCAATAACTCACAGAATAGAGGCTCCTTTGGTTTCAGTGCATGTATCAGCTGGCCCTTCTGACTTGCTGGCCAAGGGTCCAGTGGAGGGAAGCAGGAGTGTCCTCTTGTACATAAGTGTTACTCATGTGGTAGTAATTCAGAATGCTATGTAGCTCTGTACACTCTCCCAGTTGTGGGAGAAGAGAGTAGTTGCTTGGCAACAAAAAGGAAGGTTAACCACAAGAGTTCAAGGAAAACAGTAGCATGACACCGAAGTCTGCAAGTCTTTACATGGAAACCTGCCTGGGCCATACACACACTCTGGACGGAGGCTGTAGCATTCCCTTCAAAATACTAATAGGCCCAGCACTGATGTTAAAATAAAAGTCTGCAGATGGTCTGATAAAAGTCTCAGAATTGATACTAGCTAGCTCTTCTGACTTCCCCTCAGCACGGCTGGATCCTGAACAATTTGCAGAAGGTTTCATTCTTTATTTCTAGCCATGATGGGTGAAAAAGAAAGAGAAAGAAAGAGAGAGGAAGGGAGAGAGAGATAGAAAGGAAGGAAAGAAAGGAAGAAAGAAAGAAAGAGAAAGGAAGGGATAGATAGATAGATAGGAAGGAAGGAAGGAAGTGAGAGACAGATTGAAAGGAAGGAAGGGAAAAGGAAGGGAGAAAAGAAAGAAACAAAGAAACAAAGGAAGGAAGGGAGAGATAGAAAGAAAGAAAGAGGAAGGGAGAAAGAAAGGAAGGGAGAGAGAGAAAGAAAGAGTGAGATAAAGAAAGAAAGAGGAAGGGGGAGAGAAAGAAAGGGAGAGATAAAGGAAAGAAAGACAGAAAGAAAGAAGAAAGGAGAGAGAGAAAGAAAGAAAAGAAAGAGGAAGGAAGGGAGAGAGATAGAAAGAGGACGGGTGAGAGAATGAAAGGAAGGGAGAGAGAAAGAGAGGAGGAGAGAAAGCCAGGAAGAAAGAGGAAAGGAGAGAGATTGAAAAGGAAGAAAGAAGAAAGAAAGAGAAGGGAGAGAGAGATAGAAGAAGAAAGAAAAAAGAGGGAGAGAAAGGAAGGAGAGAGGAGAGAGGAAAGTGAGGTAAAGAAGAAAGAGGAAGGGGGAGAGACAAGTGAAAGGGAGAGAGAAAGGAAAGAAAGCCAGAAATAAGAAAGAGTAAAGGAGAGAACGAAAGAAAAGAAAAAGGAAGGGAGAGAGATAGAAAGAGGACAGATGAGAGAATGAAAGGAAGAAAGGGAGAGAGAAAGAAAGAGTGAGAGAAAGAAAGAAAGGAAGGAGGAAAGAAAGGGAGAGAGAAAAGAAAGAAAGGAAAGGAGAGAGATAGAAAGGAAAGAAAGAAAAGGAAGGAAGGGAGAGAGAAAGAAAAAGGAAGGGGGAGAGAAAGAAAGGAAGGGAAAGAGAAAAAGAAAGAGAGAGGGAAAGAAAGGAATGGAGAAAAGAAAGAGGAGGGCATCTGTGGTTCAGAGGTAGGATGAAGTCAAGGAGAAGAAGGGACAATGAGCAACTCAGGTTTGATAACAGCAGTTATTGCTACAAAGCAAAATAGCATCCTGTTAATGAGTCCATCACAGGTGGGACGATGTGTGGAGTGGAATTCAGTGCATCCAGTCATCTGTGAAGAGAAGGTTTAGGTTTAGATTCAAGTGCATTGAGAGAATACAGAGACCTAGGAGTTCATACCAGGAGTGTCCAGATACGTTATAACAAAAAGTCCCAAGGCTAATCCCAGCTCTGTTTTTTTTTCCTTGCAGCTCCTCCAGATCCATTGCTTTGCAAGTTTGCTGATGGTGGTCAGAAGAAGCGCCAGAATCAGGGCAAATATGTGCAGAATGGGCGAGCCTGGCCAAGGGAAAGTGATACGGTAAGAGCGGACTTCAATGGGCACAGAATCCCCTTTGGTCATACATGGTGACCCAACGAGAACTTGATAAAAAGTTTATTTGACACGTTTTCTCCTAGCATGGAACTCCCCCCCCCTTTTTTGGCAATAATTTTATTAAGAATTGTATTGTATAAATAAAACTAATATGAACTACAAAAGATTTTTTTAAAAGCCCAGTTAGTTAAGTATAGTTAACATTAACAACTTTTCACTCTCTCTCAAAATACAACTAATCATTTCTTCATCCCACAACCCATCCCTTTCTCTTTCAGATTAAACAAATCTTTAAAACCTCATCACCCCATCTCCCCCAGCAAAAGTCCATTAAGGCAAGAAGTAGCAACATAACTATTGTAAACTACCATATTTTTCGGAGTATTAGACTCACTCCCCCCCCCCCCCCACACACACAAAAAAGAGTGTTGAAATTTTGGTGCGTCTTATACACTGAATACAGCCATTTTTGGCCTCCCGAAGCCCTACCCTTGCATCCTATTTTTGTGAAAAATGGGGGCACTTTTGCCTTCTCCCACCCCCCAGAAACACTCTGCAGGCTTCAGAGGGGCTGGGAGAAGAGGAAAATGCTCTTGTTTTGGTAAAAAACGGGGGCGTTTTTGCCTTCCCCAGTCCTGCTGAAGCCTGCAGAGTGCTCTTGGGGGGCCGGGGAAGATAAAACCTTTTTTTTTCTGACTTACCTCTTCAAAATCTTGGTGCATCCTAGGCACCGATGCGCCTTATAGTCCGAAAAATACGGTATGTTCAATAAACCCATTTTGATTCCTTGTTTTTACATTTATTCCTCATTTTCTTTAAACAAATCTCCCGATCTCAGTTCTTCAAATATTTATTTATTTGTATCCCAGCTTTATTATTTTTACAAATACCTCAAAGATATCCAACACACCTTCCTCCTCCTGGTTTCCCCAACAACAACCCTGTGAGGTGGATTGGACTGAGAGCAGTGGTGGGTTGCAGGCGGTATGCCCTAGTACCGGAGCTGCCAGGAGCACCGGGTACCGTTCCGGTACGGTGCTCCGGAGGGCCCACCCGCCCTCCCTCGTTCCTTACCTGTATTTGAAGGAAACGGGCCATCTGCGCATGTGCACACAGCGTACTGCGCCTGCGCAACGCTCCACTGAGCAGCTGCAGCATTGCGGAGGCGTTGCGGAGGCATCGCGGAGCATTGCAGAAGGTAAGGACCCATGCGTGCGCTGCAGACGTACATGTAGTGGCACTGGGCCCCATTGCACCGTACCGGTTGCATCGGGATCCGGAACCCACCACTGACTGAGAGACAATGCCTGGCTCAAAGCCACCCAGCTTTCATGGCTAAGTTGGGACTTGAACTCAAGGCCTCCTGCTTTCTAGCCTGGTGCCTAGACCAACTGGCTTATAAATAAACAAAACTTTTAAAACATTGTTGTCTAGTTTTAGTCCACATAACATCCATCAAATGTCATCAGAATTAGCAATCCATTTCTTTTAACCTTGATCATATAAACCAAACACTGTATGTAATCTTTCCCCTTTCTCATTAACAACCTCTAGTCTCCTCAGATAATATTCAAACATCTGTTTTCTTTTTATGCTCTCTTCATGTCTTCTCACCAAATCATTGGCATCTTTTTCAAGCCCTTTTGTAGATCCAGTGTAAAGAGGTTATCCACCTCACTCCTCAGATTCTCCATGCTTCTTCTCAGAAAATTGTTGACAACTTTAACAAATTCCTTTTTCAAATCCCGTATGAAGAGATTATTAACATCACTCTTCTGGCTTATTATTTGCATCCACCCCCCACCCCCCCAATCAATCAGTTTCACTTGTATGTCCAACAGCTCCGGTTTTTTGTATCCACTTTTCACCTTTTCCCTCTTGCTTATACATTTTTACATCTGCATTTAGATCAATTTCAACTTTATTCAATAAAATCAGTTTATCTTCCATAACACCATCTAATTTATTTATCCTGGCAGATTTTAAAATTATTTTTGCACCCAAAAGTCATATAGCTCACTCAATAAATCCATTGATACATTCATTACCTTGTGCCTTCAAAGTCATCAGTTATTCGTTTTCAAAAGTAAGCACGGAATGTTTCCCATAGGAAAATCCTTTGAATTAACGTCAAAGTTTTAATTCAAAGACATCTCTTTAATCTATTTGAAAATTTCTCGAACCTACTTTTTCTGTATTTTCTGTAATAACTTTGTATTTTCAAAAAAAGTTTATAGCAAACTCTTAAATTCATGATTTCATGAAATCTTAAATTCACGATTTTCCCAAAGAAAAGAAAGAAAATTGAAGAACAAAAACCCTTGACCCAGTGAATACAATAAAACTTGTGGTTCTGAAAATTCTCAATCTTTAAAAAGCAATAAAAAAAATAAAGTCCAAAGTGATTAAGAAGTGAGGTTTAGTTGAACCTTGAGTCTAGGAAAGGCTACAATAATGTCTCTGGCTCCTGTGCATATAGTCCTCGAATTATAACCATATGTTAGTGACAGTCCAAAGTTACAAAAGCCCCCCAAAAAGTGACTTACAACTATTTGTTGCACTGATGATCCTTGTAATCATATGATCAAATTTGGGATGTTTGGTAATTGGCTCATATTTATGACGGTTGCAGAGCCAGATTCGCTTTACAGCCTTGCTACTAACTTAACAACTGCAGTAATTCACTTAACAACTAAGGCAAGAAAAGTCATAAAATGGGGCAAAACACTTACCAACTGTCTCACTTACCAACAGAAACTTTGGGCTCAATGGTGCTTATAATTCAAGGACTACCTGTAGTCCAATGACTGCCCGCTGATAGCGAGCAGCGGCAAAATCTTTGGTTCCTATCATGTATTCACAAAAAAATAGCTGTCCGGAATACATATGAGTAATCTCAAATGTCTCTCCTTTCTCCGGAGAGATTTTGGCTATTTGGTTCCCATGTCCCGCTACCATTTTAAACGTAATCTCTCCCACCGCTCCGTGGTAGGTCAGTGTGCTATTTCCTTGCGGGAAGTCTACAACTGCATCCCTGGCATGGAAGCGAACTGGTTTGCCGCCCCTCCCTTTGGATTTTGTGAAGTGGCCTCAAGGTGTGCAGGCTAAGCTTAGAGACAGCAGGAGAACGTTCTCTTAACAGCTTGACCAGCTGTACTGACATGCCACTAAGCTGGTTGAGAGAACAGGCTTTCTGCTGGCCTGGAGAAGGCTTGCAACTTGTTCCTGGAAAGGTGAAATTGTAACTATTGCTTCCTTGAGCTGAGAACCTGGTGCATTGGGGAAAGAGGAAAAGGCATGAGCCCTATGTGAATTAACTATTGTTTCCTGCAGGGTGGGATGACCTTGACTTATGACCCTACAACAGCGTTACAAAACGGGTATGTCTTTGCTATTGTGCCTTCACCTTTTATGGGTACAGTAATATTTTCCATTAGAAATGATATGAAAAATGGAGCCTGGCAGAATTAAACTGGCATGGCAACCATTGGGAAGAGAGTCCTGCTGAGACCTCTCTCAGTTTTTTGGGACAGATTTCTAACAGGCGATTCCTATTTTCTCTGCAGGTTCTATACAACGCCCTACAGCCTGGCTCCGAACAGGATGATTGCCCAGACTGCGCTCTCCCCTTATCTCCCATCACCTGTTTCCTCTTACCAGGTGTGTTGCTTTTGCAGCTAATACTGGACAAGACAAGCCAGGACCTCTGAGTCATTACAAGAGACAAGAGCTTGGAAACGGCTGTACTAAGAATGGGGAGGAGGAGGAGGAGGCAATCTGTTGTGGCCTGCCAGCAGAGCTGGCAGCAAATTCAGGCAGTGAGGAGGTTAGGGAGGAACATGGGCCAGTTGGAGTCTGGGGAAGGATCTGATGAGGGCTCTTTGTCAGAGGCAGAGAGGGGGCCAAGGGCTGTCTGACAGTTATCAGCTGCCTTCGGAGTCAGACGTCAGTGAGGCAGACGAAGAGCTGGAGTCTGTTTCCAGTGTGTGCATTCGCAGAGTTGCCAGATAAAGGGAACAACTAAAGAACAGGGGCTGACTTGGGAGTAAGGCCACAGGTGGACGATAAATGGCCCCTCCCAGAGGAAATAAAAGAGAGTGAAAGGGGAGTGGAGTTAATTGGTTGCAGATATCAGCCTGGCAGCTGTTCAAGCCAGATAAGGTCTGTGACTATAAATCCTCCCTTGACAGACTTTGCTGGATGTGAATGAGCAGAATTCACAGTAAATTAGTAAAAAGGGTTTTTTGTCGAGACAAGGAGTTTTCTTCATGCTCTTGGGAAGCCTCAGTCAGAACACAACCTTTCTTTTCTTCCCTTCAGAGCAGGGGCCTGGGAATTCTGGGAGTTGAAGTCCACAAGTCTTAAAGTGCCCAAGGTTGGAGGCTCCTGCTTCAGAGGACTTAACAGATTGATGCGTTGGCCACCTAGAATAACAAGATTCTGTGATTAACATGGCTTGGGGGGGGGTCACTAATAATGAGTCAGAAATGGCAAGAAATGATGTGACATTATTGTGAAGGACCAAGCCAACATGGAGGGGGGCTGATGCATTTGTCCAATCCCTTGGGTTTCCCCACCAGGGAAAAATGAGAAGACCTGTCCGATTTTTAAAAATTTTTTAGAACAAATGGAAGGTAATTCTTTTTGACTTTCCTGTTGTATCTTCCCTTCAGCTACTAGAAGTCATCTAGTCTCGGTAAAAAAAAGTAGCTTAAGGAGAGAGAATGTAGCTATCCGCTGACTGTGTGTGTGACGGGGAAGGTCTGCCTTTAAAGTGGCCTTCCAAACTGCATGACCCATGATCAAAGATTATGGGAGTTGTAGTCCAAAGCCCAATTTTTAGGAGGGAACCCAGAGTGGGGCAAGACCGGTTAAGCAGAAAAATCTACAAGGGGGTGAGCTGTGAACCAGAAGTCCCCTGTTGAAATCTTATCTGCCCTACTTGGATATTGTTTCTCAGTCTCCTTCATGACGGGGATGAATAACTCAGTCTACTTTTTAGGGGCGTTTTGCTAAGAGACCCCGTATAAAACACGCTTTCTTATTCTAGGTCCACAGTCCATCTTGGATGCACCATCAGTCATACCTCATGCAGCCCACGGTGAGAGCTATTTCTGCCTGCCTGCCTGCCTACTACCCACCTACCTACTACCTACCTACCTACCTACTACCTACCTACCTGCCACCTACCTGCCACCTACCTACCTGGAATCCTCCATTAAGGAAAATGTTGCAAAAGTTCTCCCGGTGCTGATTAACCTCTTTAATTGTGGATTCAGATGGAGCAGTGAAAGTTGGAGTTGGCTTTTTTTTTTTTTTTTTTTTAAACTTGTGAGAGCTTGGGCTTTCTCCCTTTCTAGACCAAATGACAGGAAAAGAGATTAAATGGTGTCACTGTTTTGTGTTTTGTTCTGCTTGTCTTCCTGGGTCAGGAGGGTAAAAAAAATCATATGTGTCATCTGTGTTAAATAACAACTAATATACTTTAAAAGGGACGCGGTGGCTCGGTGGCTAAGACACTGATCTTGTCGATCAGAAAGGTCAGCGGTTTGAATCCCTAGTGCCACATAACAGAGTGAGCTCCCGTTTCCTGTCCAAGCTCTTCAAACCTAGCAGTTCGAAAACACATAAAAAATGCAAGTTGAACAATAGAAACGACCTTTGGTGGGAAGGTAACAGCGTTCCATGCGTCTTCGGCATTTAGTCATGCCGGCCACATGACCACAGAGACGACTTTGGACAGCACTGGCTCTTCAGCTTAGAGACGGAAATGGGCACCGCCCCCTAGAGTTGGGAATGACTAGCATAGTCTGTATGTGTGAGGGAAACCTTTACCTTTAATATACTTTAGTACTCAGTGGAAAAACCTTTTTTGTTTTTAATTCAAAGTGCTGTGTGGCCTAGCGTGCTAGTCAGCATGTCTCACCTTTTCTAATTATCCCCTGATTTGAACCTTTGGGAAATGTAGTACCTTCATACCGTTATGATGCCCGTTGTTCTTAGGATGTTGATAGGCTCATCCCTTCATTACTTTCCATTTTGTCTCTAATGGGGCCCTCTTTTACTCAGTTAGCATTTTGTTCCCAAGCAGGGGACGGTGCTCACACCTGCCATGGACCACGCCATTTCCATCCAGCCCACTTCCATGATGGGGCCTCTCACCCAACAGCTGGGCCATCTGTCCCTCAGCAGTGCTGGCACAGTAAGGATTCTCCTTGCCTTTTTTGTGTGTGGGGCTTGAGACTCAGTCCTGCTGCCGCCTCTTGACGTTTTCTCTCCTTCTTGCCAGTATATGCCAGCGGCAGCAGCTATGCAAGGAGCCTATATCCCCCAGTATACACCGGTGCCTTCCTCTAGTGTCGCAGTTGAGGTAAGAGGCCCTTTGGGCCTTCCTGCTTAAATTAGGAGTGCTTCCTTGGTACAGATTTATACCTCACGCTGAGTTCACATAACAGCTCTAAGTAAGCTAAAATGGGGATGGAAAATGCGTGCCTTATTTTCTTCCGGGATCTGAACCTTTGCCGTAGCAACTGGCTCTTATGTTAAGCCATTGGGGGTGGGTGGGGATGAGGGAGTCGCGTCACATGTTATGTGAACACAGCAACTGTGGTTTATTAACTTGGGTTTGGGATTTGGTGGGTTGTGTGAACTCAGCCTCTGGACTGTGTATTTGTCTGGGATATATATATATATATATTACATGCCTATTCAGAGATTGTTCATCTTGCGCTGATACACAATTTGGTTTTGTGTGTTTCCAGTAAAGAGGAACAGGTTACCGAGGGTAAGTGGGTGAGTGGAAACCCAGAGCATGGCTTATAGATTTTTGAAATGGCAATGCTGGGGAATGGAAGAGGATTCCCATATTCCGCTGCCACCCTTGCCATGACTTTTGTAACCTTTTCTTCTTCACCACTCACCCCACCCCACCCCACCCCACCTGGTCCTTAGGAGCTATGGCATAAATGTGCTTTGGATAATGACGTTTACCAAACTAGCTCAAATTAGTCTGGGAATTCGATCAGCCACTAATCTTTAATAGGTTCTGAAATGAGCCCTTACTTCTGCCCACTGGTGTCTTCCCACAGAGGCCCTTGCAAAGTTTTTCTTCCCAGCCACATAGTGTCTTTCTATGCCGAGCTTTAAACAGGCAACATGGAGAAAGCCTCTGAGTAGACCCATCGCAGGGTTTTGGGGGGTGGATGGGTCTTTCTTTGTGGGTAAGATGAGGAGTCTCTGGAGACCAGTTTCCAAGTCCATGGCAATCTGCTGAGGTCTTCATGAGGCAAGTGGAGAGGTCTGATTCCCTACCAAGCCACGTAGTGATTTGACCTTGCTTGTCTTAATGGGGCTGAAAGGTTTGGGGAAGATATGGCTACCATCCCAATTCCCCCAATGGGTATTTTGTCACAGGAGAACAGTGGCCAGCAGAGCCACGTGACAGTGGAGTCTCCATCGGATCATGCTGCCTATTCGTATCAGTACAACAAGTAACAACAGGTAAGGACAGGAAAGGCCACTGGCATCTATCTATATATATCTATATATATATATATTAGTTTTCTTCTCCCAGAGATAGCTCCATTCTTTTCATTTTCTTAATCCTTTGCCAGTTCTGGAAAATAAGTGAATTTGAAGCTCATGGCCAGTGCCTTGGGCATCGGCCCTCGAGCCCAGGAGGGTCCCTCTCAGGGTAATTTGAGCAATCTGGATAGATTCACCCACACACAGCCCTTTTCTCTCCTCCCGAGAGCAGGAGGAGAGGTGTGGAGAGTAAAAAAGATGAGATAAAGCAAGAGTTAGGAGTCCATTGAAGATATTTTCTCCAGCAACTCCAGAAACCTGGATTTGTCTCATCCACATGCCAGGAATATTCTGTAAAGGAGGTTAAGATGGCATTTGAGACGCTGGGACATTGACTAGAACTGGGAATGTATCGTAGGAGGAGGTTGGCAGAGGAACCTCAATCTCTATTTTACAGCATCCAGTCATGGCCAGTTGGAAAATGAGATCCAGGGTCCTCCCCTCCCTGTTCTTTACCATGGAGGGACAGCAAGTGTGGCTTGGAAATTAAACACCCCCCACTGCCCAAAGTCAAAAAGCACCCCATGTGATTCATGCAACTGCAGGAAACCCCTTTAAGCAGGATTTAATCTCTAAAAAGAAGGAAAATAAGCTACCAAGCAGAAGGCTTGTAGCTGAGTCCCATGCTTCAAGGGTGGGTTCCGGCTGCCATGACTACCGGTTCGGCTGCCGAAAATTTTTCTGCACACCAGTCGCACATTTGCACTTAAAATGATCTGCACATGCACACAACAGAATAAAAATTTCATTTTTTTCAATGAAGATTGTTCTGCGCATGTGCAGAACAGAAAAGCAAGATGGCACCGCCAAGGATAGAACTGGTAGGTCACGTGTCTACCGGAGTTACTACCTATTCGGCTGAACCGGACCGAATGGGTATGACCCCACCTCTGCCCTGCTTCTTCCTGCTGCTTAATTTAAAAGAGAATAAAAAGGGTTTTGAGACGCTTCAAGGACAGACAGGGAGATGAACTACTTGGTTACTCCCAAATAAGGAAAAAAGGAAGCCAAGAGGCTAGATTTGAGTCTCCACATCAAGTTCCACAGAGCATTTCTGGAGTGAGCCGGACATTGTTCAAGTGTATGGCCTTTGTTCCCAGAGTTTTTAGCAGTAGCTGTGGTGACTGAGGCATTCTCACCTAGAGAATGGAGATCACCTAGGTTGGTGGAGGCTGTCCCACCTCCCGAGTTCCAAGAATGAAGAAAAATCAAACTTCTCACTGAGATAGGATGCAGAATCTCCTCCTTGTCCCAGGAACAGGCCCAGTTTCTATGTTAGCTTCAGTTTTTTTCCATCAGGATCATCAAATTTGAACTTTGGGCACAACCACAAAACTGAGTGAGCAGAAAGCGGAATGTTAATGAGACTAATAAGGATTCTCGCCTTTGCATAGCCTGGCAATTTGTGACCCAATGATCTTGAAGGGTAGGTGACCTTCAGGAACAACTGAAGATCACCTGCTGAACTTTTTGCATATCGGCCTCGTTTGTTCAATGAGACTAGATTATATATTGATCTTTAAGGTGTCACAACACTCGTTTGTTCTCCCAAGCATGTGACTCTCCACTTGGAATTCTGAGATCAACTCTCGGAATGGCCTTTTTTGGAAGGAGCGCCAGGTGTGACATTGACATTTCCCACAGTGAACACTTGAAGGACGCCAATGTTCTCTGCCTCAGAATGGCGTCTCCTTTGTTCACTGCAGGAAACACGGGGCACGGCTTCCTGCAGCAAGTGTTCGGTGCAAGAGTTGCCCTAATTAATTCAGACCTAACCATGTCACGGGGATGCAGTGGCTCAGTGGCTAAGACGCTGAGTTTGACGATCAAAAAGGCCGCCAGTTTGGCGGTTCGAATCCCTAGCGTCACATAACAGAGCTCCCGTTACTTGCCCCAGCTTCTGCCAACCTAGCAGTCCAAAAACACGTAAAAAATGCAAGTAGAAAAATAGGGACCACCTTTGATGGGAAGGTAACAACGTTCCGTGTGTCTTCGGCATTTAGTCATGCCGGTCACATGACCACGGAGAGGTCTTCGGACAGCGCCGGCTCTTCGGCTTTGAAACGGAGATGAGCACCGCCCCCTAGAGTCAGGAACGACTAGCACATATATGTGAGCGGATCCTTTATCTTTAACCATGTCTGCCCCTACAGTTCAAAGTCCTTCTCCCACATAGGTAAGTGGCTAAAGGTTAAGGCCGAGAAGGTTGTGTGTGCTCAGATAGGTCCTTCAAATGCTTCCTAACATGTTGGACACGGGTGGCTGCCAGAAGCGGGGGAAGAGAGGCTGAAGGAGGAAGGCTTGGGAATGGGACGGTTTCTCTCCTTGCTTACTGCTTTTGTGTGCCATGCTAACTACCTCCACTTTGGTCTTTGTTGCCCACTCTCCTCGTAATTCCCTCCATTTTCCATCCCTCTAGTGCCACCGAGCAGCTCAACTCTGAGCAATCACTTCGAGGGAGACAACGTGGTTTTTCTTTATTTTCTTTTTGTTAAAATTTTGTGCTGCGTTTAGAAGATGTCGGAACCATTTTTTCTTTTTTCTTTTTTTTTCTTCTTTTTCTTTTTGGCAAAGAAAAAGGTTGTTTTGTTTTTTTAAACAAGGAAATAACCGCAATAGACTTTTGTCACCGAGGAACCAAAGGAGGTTAGAATGGGGGTAGAAAAGGAAAAAAAAATACCCCCGACCCTTAGATGTACAGATGGACTAAGGACTATTTTAATACGAGAACATTTGTGCGTGTATGTTTGAGCGTGTGTGTTTGCGTGTGTGCGTGCGTGTTTATTTTCTTGATAACAGCAAAGTCAAACGCTTTGGATGCCCCAGAATTTCTCCAGAGAAGAAAATGAATTTTTCCCCCCCTTCTTTTGGAAAGCTGGTTCGGTACCTCTGTGGGAGGAAGGTTTTATTTTTTTTTCTCCTTTGAATTCATTTTGTTTTCTTTGGTCATGTAAAAGATTTTTTAAAGGACAAATATGCAAAAGTGTTTGAATATTTTTTGTTGTTGTTGTTTTATAAGGAAAAAAAATGCTCTGAAAAGCCCCACCTCGCAGCTGTAGGATAAAAATCAGTGCGGAATTCTTTTTTTTTCTTCTTCTTCTTCTTCCTCTTTTTCTTCCTTGGGGTGGGAGCGGGGAGGGAATTTTGCTTTGAAAGGATTATTTTATTATTTCAAGAGGGTATTTTTTTTCTAAAAAAGACAAATTTACAAAAAAATAAAAAAGAGGAAATTTACAAAAAAAAAATTCAGAAAAAAAGGAAATCTTAAAAAAAAAAAGTTGAACTTTTGGCGGCAGCAAAGAGGGGCTTGCTTAATGCTTGTCAAGTTGGAATGAAATGATGCGGCTGGAGGCATCGGATGAACTTAATCCTGTTTTTTGTTTTGTTTTTTGGCATAAATTTTGCCTCAGCTGAGAGAGAGAGAAAAACAGAGTTTGCGCCAGACCTCAATTTCTGCCCTCTGTCCAATTGGACTATTTTTTGCTGGATGTTTTGGACTCTGATTTGAGCTTCTGTGCAGACCTGTCTTTGCTTCCATGGGGAGGCTCCCCCCCCCTCGCCTGCCCCGTCCTGCCCTGGACCAGGGGAACAATAAACGGACTAAGGAATCTGCCGCCAGTGATGCGTCGTCACCTCTGGACTCTCGGACGTTGAATGGACACGTTGCCAGCAGCAGTGCTTCGCCCTGTCCCCCATCCCCGGGATACACAAACACACACACACTCTTACACGCACACACACAGACACACAGACACACACAGTGCCTTCTGCTGCCTGCGGTCCGGACTGTGCTGCCGTAAGCCCCCCCCCCTTCCACCCCAACACCCAGTTCCTGCATGCCCACCAAGCCCAGGTCCACAGTGCGTCCGTTTTCTCTCGACCAACTCAGCTGGGAACAGGTGCTCTCCTTCCGTGACTGGTGGGGACTGCAGGAAGCCCGTCCCGATGGCCGTGAACCAAGCAACCAAGGAGCATCGAGCACCTTGCAGGGGATGTCCCAGCTCCCCGCTCCCCACCCCACTCCCAACCTCCCCTCCGGAGACCCTAGTTACTATGCACGTTATCCCTCCCTCCCCCAGCCCTTGATTGCTGGCTGCGCCCTGAGATTTGCAATAGGAGGAGATTATGTGCAATAATTCAGCCTTTCCTACCTTGTGTTTCCCTGCAGAGCCTCCCGAAGTGCTTTAGACACCTCTGCATGTTTCCTTCCCCCTCTCCCCCCTCCCCCAACCAGATGGTGCTAAAAGTCATCCTCTCTTCCACCATAAAGTCACCCCTAGCCCAGCCCAGCTGGCATGTAGCTGATCCCTTCCATCCTGTTGTTCCAATGACCGTTTGCTTTCTCCCACCGTGGGCTGCGATCACTTTGTCCCCCTTTCCTCTCCTCCCCTCCCCCCCTCCCCCATCCTCCCTGCTGGGCCCTTCCTTTGAAGAAATGGCTCTTATGCAGCTGACAATCAGGAAGGAGCAATGGCGGAGGCCATACGGGTGTCACGGGAGTCTAGGAAAGCAAGAGTTACGTGTGCATGTGGTCCCTATCTGTCTTGGTTTGTGTGCGTACCATCCATGTCTTTGGAGGGAGCGGAGAGAGATCTGTGGCATTGGAGGAAGTGGCATAAATATATCTGTCGAGTGTCATTGGACTTGGGACGTGGCTCAGGGCCCTTTTGCCGTCTTGGCTGTTTTGAAAGCATGGCTCCTGACCCAGCAAAGAGCAGGTGGACTTCCTGTTGGAGATTTGGGGAGGGTTGAGTTCGCCCCATCCGCGTAATCCTTCAGCCAGACTAGATCCCTTCCCGCATTGCTCGTGACAAGGGGCAACACACTGACACGGCCGTGATGCCCCCCAGAACAGAGAGGCAAGACCGACAATGCAGGCACCCAGTGGATCCAAAGGCTGGCTACGTTTGGTGCCCCTTTTCTCTAGCCTGGCTAGAACCTCCTGGTTGGACTAACCACCACCACCCTGTCCCCCTAGTGCTGAGAGAAACTGAAGTGCCTTTTTTGGGGCATGCAAGCTTGCCTTCATCTTTATGTTCCGTGATCTTCGATGGGCCCTCATCCGTGGCCAAATGGCGTTTTGCAGAGTCAGGTCCCAAAATGGGTTGGGGTGGCTAGTTAGAGAAACAATTAAAAAATAAATAAAAATGCAGTAACTGAGATTCTGATTCCAACTGACTCAGACTATTTGGGAGGCAAAGGCAGAGGAGCACCCAGTCTCTGCAGGATGAGTAAAGGAACTTCCCAGCTAGGTTGGGGGTTGATACCCACCCACCCTTCCCTCTTGTGATTTGCCTGCAGAGCTCACAGGCCAAACTGCAGGGAAACTTTGAAACTCCTTGCATCTGAACCTAGAGTAAATACAAGCTATAAAAGGATTCTACTTGAGAAATTGGTTCCAGGTTTGCTCTAAATACGGGCTGCAACCTCAGACTACATCGGGGTACACCTGGTCCTTAACAGGCCACTCTCCTGCTTCCCCCCTCCCATTTTTTTGAGCAGCTTTTAGAAAGGTTACAGCAGATACCCTCCATGATGCCCTGTGTTTTCTCTTTAATCCCCGATGACCCTTTCGTATGCAGTCCAAGTTGAGGAAAGCTGTCCTATGAAGTTTTCTTGGGAGTGGATGAGATCTGTAGAAAGGCACACCCTTCCCCCCCCCCTCTTGTTCTGATAGGATTCGTGCTGCCAAATTTCTTGCTAGGTTAGGATTCATAACTGCTTGTCCAAATCTGCTACGAGATCTTGCTCAAACAATTAGCAGTCAGAGGTTAATGAAACCCTTGTTGTTGTTTTTTAAAAAAGGGGGGGATGTTGTCCATAGGGTCTCCTGATCCTTAAATTTGATTTCCCCAAATTGATGTGTTTACAATTAAGATTCTTCTGGCTTGTGTTAATACTCTTCAGTCACCTCTAAGCACTCCTTCCCCTACCTATTTTAGATGGGAGTGGGAAATATGCTAGATATTTAGGCATTTGATGATGGGCAACTGATAGATTTATTCAACCCCTAGATCAGTGGTTGTCAACCTTCCCAATGCCGCGACCCTTTAACACAATTCCTCATGTTGTGGTGACCCCCAACCGTAAAACTGGTGTCTCGGTTCCTAAGACCATTGAAAATATGTGTTTTCCGATGGTCTTAGACGACCCCTGTGAAAGGGTCGTTCGACCCCCCCAAAGGGGTCCCGACCCACAGGCTGAGAACCACTGCCCTAGATTACAATTTAGTCTGTGCTTGCAGAGCCTTTAGAGTTGGGCCCTTTTTAAATGTAACAGTAATCAAAGAAGCAAAATTAAAAACTCCCTTTGGCTAGACTCTAACTCGGAAATCTGTTAGAAAATAAACACCAAGGGTTAGGCTTGACCATAGGGTTAGGGTTAGGGTTAGGGTTAGAGTTAGGCATTCAGGTGTAATCATTAAAATCAGGGTCACCATTTTCTTAAAATAGTAGGAACAGCATTGAAAATAATTAAATTATTTATTAAAATCATTGATTAATTTAATAAAGTAAATAAAATTAGCAAATCCTGATATCAGGACTTTAAAACAGATAAATGCTAAATCTTTGGCTTGGTTTGGCTTTGCCTTCAAGCTGTAAAACAGAGCAGCAAACGGTGGGGATTTGAACCCAAGCTAATTTGGGAGATCAAAGAAGTTATAGTTAACTAGCTACCAGGTTTATTTTACTGCTTATATGAAATGAGGAGTATCCTAGCTTCCTAAATTTTGTGTCTTCTGTCCAGCACTGTTTTTTTTTTAAAAAGCAAAGAAATCCAGGATACAGCTCTGTAAAATTTAGTTATGATTAAGAGAGCAGTCCTTACCAAGAAGGAAATCCCCATAAATTCAGGAAATTAACTTTTAAGTAAATGTGCACATTCCTGTGTTTTGTAGCCGTAGTGTAACCTCAAACACCTGTGTGGCTAGTAAGCGGGTTCCGTTCAGGGTGAATGGGGGATGTGGATTTGTAGACCCATCCCCAATATTTCTGTCCCATCTCTAGTGTAATGCTAATCTGACCTCACTGAGGGATGCTGGGATGCTTATCTGTGCACAGAAATGTATGTCTGCATTGAAAGCCCCCAACGGCTCTGTAAAAATGCAAGCGCCAGATCAAGATCTGCTCTGGAAACGGGTGTTCCTTTTTTCAGCATACCTGCCTGTCCTGATTGCTTTTCTGATCCGTGCATTTGGTATTCGGCTGCCGTTAGATACCTAGCATATCCTAAGCAAGTCCCCACCCAAAAAGAGCATGAAGCTTTCCTCTGTGTTGGCTGTCCTTTTGATGGCATTTGTCCAAGTCCGGGGCACATGATTAAAAAAAAATCCCACAGCCCTCCCTACCTTTATGATGATGTTTAATGGATCCATAAATGTTTGTGGCAAAGAGCTAAATATATGTTTTCCAGCAAGGGGGCAACCCACTTGTGGTCTAGTCTAGATGTGTCCCGCTCACATAATCTTGAACCCATAAGACAGGATCACAGCGCACCCAATTCTCCAAACTGCAGGGTTCATTTCTAAATGAAGACAAAAGGCCTCAAGACTCCCTGCCTTATTATCCTCCCCCCACCCTCAATCTCTGAAAACTGGCTCTTCTGAAGTGTTGATGGATCTTCCTCTTTTAGAACCAGAGATTGGGACCGGCTCACTGTTGGTCATCTTGGATGTGGAATAGGAGATAGCATTTTCCAGAACCAAAGCCCAGGCTATTGGATGGGGGAAATTGCAGGGAGCAGGGTTTCAAATCCAATTCTACTAGGCGGCCTTCAAGGATGGAAGAGGAGGGTGCTGGACTACGAATAGAAGCAGACTCGGCATGGTCTACCAAATGCGACTCCCTAGGAATCTTAAGTGATCACACGGCGTAGTAGAAACAAAAGGAGACCTGAATCTACAGTAGAATTGCCACAAAGGAATCGCCATCCAAAGGCATTGAGACTGTTGGCACAATGGCAAAGGAGAGGTGGAGACAGAGTAATAGCAGTGGCCGATGTGCAGTGTGCATGCCCAGGCAGAGATTGCTAAGAGTTTAGAAAAGAGGACAGCTGTAGATCAAAAATGTTTTGGAGGAAGTCCGCTATGTGGAAGATTGAAGAAGATCCAAGCTAGAGATGGATGGATGTAAGAGTGAATGTAAGCTGCTAGAAGAGAAATAACATGTGCAGACAGGGATACTATCTTTTTCCACGCGTTTTGCCCTGCCAAGATTCCTTTTAAGCCTCGGCTCTATTCTCATTCCTCTTCCCCGACCACTGCCTCACAACCCTCTCACCCAAGGTAGACATTAGATTTGGGCAACACTCTGGATCTGCATCCAAGGAGGTCCTTTGGAATGCAAGAGTGCAGAGACACAGCATCTCTCTGCGACTCTTTAAAGCAGCTGGGTTTAAAAAAAAAAAATCTAGGAACCCATGGCAGCTGAAGAGGGCAAGTGTGTTACCCCAGGCAAAGATGCAGGGAGTTAAAAGAGTTGCACACTCGAGATGCTCCTGTGCATCTTACTTAAGAGATGTGCTTTGGGGCAGTAACATTTTATTATATTAAGTTTATTCCATCGTAGCCATTCGGAAGAGAAGCATAGTGGGTGATGAAAAAACGCTAGGCTCTCCTTTCATCCTCGGTAGGTTGCAGAGGGGACTTTGGATGGCAGCCTTCCTGCTTCCAGCCCCATCTCACACGGTGTCTGCTGAAAGCTTGCAGGATAGCTCCAGCTTCCTGTCAGACTGCAAGTCAAGTCCACAGTTCTAACCCACCTGCGGGATGGGAAGATCCCTGTTATGATGCTTTACCACATATAACCATCCCTTGCTTAAACCATGATATGGAAGCCTGCATGCTTTGTGCAGGGACCAAACACAAGCAGCTGGGACCTTTGGAGCCCACACCTCTGAGCTGCTGGGTTTTTTTGTTTTATCTTGTGCCTTGATTTCCCCTGTCCCATTCTTGACAGCGGGGGGAACCAGTCCCTGCACTTTATAAATGCCCAGTCCTAGTTCAGCCTTTCTCCGTGTATCTTTTCAAAAAGCAAGGATGCTGTAGTCTTGTCCTTCCTTTCTACCTGGCTGCTGCTCCTTATTCCAGCTCCCCTCCCCTTAACCAGCCTTCACCCCATCTTTCCACCCACCACACCGGAGGAGAATGCAGCAGGCTGCCTCCAAGAGCTATTAGACGAGCCTCTCCACATCCATTTGCAGTGCGGATAGTTTAGAAAGCAAGCACCATCCCCCTGAATTCTATAGCTGTACCATGCTGGCGTTGAACCCTGCACTCCTTGGAAGTTGGTGGGGTGGGGTGGGGGTGGAGAGAGAGAGAGGAAACCCGGTTCAGAACTTCCCTTCATTTCTACACTCATCAATTCCAGTTTCCATCATTCTTAGCTACATATCTACCTCACATGCACTCGCAGTTCATTTGTATACCCAGAACCGGCAAACTGCACCTTCTCCAAGGGATACGTTCCCCACCTCATCCTTAAAAAGAGAAAATCCTTTAGGCTCCTCTGCTTTTGGGAAGGGGGGGAGAGAGAGAGAGAAGAAAAATGTTGGTTTGAATGGAAAAAAGAAAAAGACCCCCGTGTTGCTGCTAATTAATACAGTTTTATGTTCAATGTACTCGTTTTTTGCTTTGCTTTTCTAATTTTCCTTGTAAAATATATTAGTTTATTTAAAAAAAAGATGGAGCAGAAATGGTTTTGTCTAGAGAAGCATTTTTTTTTTTTTGTGGCTCTGTTGTGAGAACCCAACTGGGCAAGAGTTGACAAGACCACGAAGTTGCTTCCCTCTTTCTCCCCCTGCTTTTTTGCCCCATGTCTCTTGAGCTCCAGGCTCTGCTGGGGGTTTCACTGCTCACACCAGAGGAGATCAAGGGAGATTCCAGAATGACAGAGTTTGGTTTTAGAACAGGGAATAGTGGTGAATGTTTTCTTGCCAAAGCAAGGCATTACCCAATTTGGGAAGGATGGAAGCATAGAAGAGGCTGCTGTCCTCCCTAAGAGTTTCACTGTAGCCAAGTACAGTATTCCCAAGGCTTTGGTTTCAACAAGAAGAGAGAGAATCTTTGCCCTGAGATACACCACACTTTCTAAACCACCAACACCTGGTTCTCCTGTAAAAACCACCAGGAGGTAGAATGCAGGCAATAAAACCGGCCAGACCCTTAGCGGAAAGACTTTTGAGCAAGGACTTTCATCATCTGTAAAGATTGTATAAGGTGATGTATGAATAGTATGGCTTTGGGGATGATAAAGTGGGGGGAGAGGGTAAGGTTATATGTAGTGCTACTATACTGTTAAAACTTTTCCAAAGATCAAACTCTGATTCGTTGTAAAGTTGATGTTATGTGGATCCTTGGTTTGGCCCAGGATGGCTGAGCTAGAGCCCACCCACCCCCCAAAATAAGGACGACATGCTTGATACAAACTTGTTCCCAGTAAGAGCTGTATATGGTAGCCCACATAACCCGGGAAGCCCTGTCCCCTGTCAGCTCTTCACCCCCACCCCCACCCCAAAGCAAGCATGCAAGACGGCACACTCGGAGAGAGGATGGGCTTCAGCCGTTCCAAATCGACTTGTAGTTAACCAGAAGATGTTAACCCGGCCAATTATAATTCCAGGACTCTCGGTGCTATGATTTCCTGCTTCCATTTTTTGCTGCACACTATGGGTCTTCTAGAGACGCCCCCCCCCCCCCCAAACAGAACAGTGAGCAGCTGTCTCTGGGATGGGCCAAAGGTAGGGCAGAAGAGGCGATATTTGTTCTCCCCCCCTTTCTTTCTTTCTCTTCCAAACTTACCATGCGGGTGATGATTTGAAACTGTTGTGACTTTAAAAAAAAGTAATGAAATCACAAGTCCCCCCCCCCCTTTTCGACTATTGCTGTGGAATAAATGTGTATGGTTGCGGACTATTTCGTGTTCTTCCATAGTCTTCCCATCCCCTAGTAGGAAGGGCCTGTGCAGATGAGCTTAAACTAGGATCTCTTTTGATTCAATGCAACAAGGTTCAACCTAACTTTGTCTTGAACAAATCTGGAGCTTGTCTGCACTTTCCTCTGGAGCAATATGCCCTTAACCTGGGGGTTTTGATGGTTGCACTGATGCCTTGCCCTATAGCAAATTGCCCTTAAAACAAATAGCAATAGGCATCCACACCCTACGCAACGTCCTTCTCATGCTGGATCATGGCTATAACAAAGCTACAGGCTCTATTTCATGTGCTTCAGTGTATTTGTATTTTTTCATGACTTGGGAACAAGTTAGCTAAATGTTTGCTTTAAGGAGAAAAAAAAACATGTCATGGATGTAAAAAATGTATTTTGTTAAAACACATTTGGCAGTCAACCCAACTGAGGATGGAACCTCGTTTGCCTTTATCCCATTTCTTACTCAAGACCTTCAGAACTCCCATTTTGAAGGTACTGGAATTCTTAAAGGCTTCCATTTGCCACAAACCCGAGGAAAGTTCCTGCCCATCTCTCCATTCATTGTACTGACTAGTTTTATTTATATACTTAGGGACTATTTGTACAGGTTTTTTTAATTGAGAAGTTTCTATTGTTTTGTATCCTCCATGCTACATACCGCCAGGCCTGTTTCTCTCTCTCTCTTTCTCTTTCTTTCTCTCTCTCTCTCTCTCTCTCTTTCTCAACCCTGTACAATTGCCCCCTCTGTGGAGCTCTGACTGGTCTCATTTTGAACAAATTTTTGTTTTGAAATAAAAGATGGGAAAAAAAAAGTGCCATGCTTCGGTTGTTTTCAAGGTTCACTTTTAAGAGGGAATTTGCACCGGATGATCAAATTAATAGTGGGATTAATACAAGAGCAATTGCCAAGATTTAAGAGAGATTATTTGTTAATAACAGCTTCAGGTTATATTCAAGAAAAATCCTTTTGCATCCGCGGAAGTTTTTCAGCCACTTTCTGTGAATTGAAAAAACAGGACAACTTCTGGCATGGCTTGCCCACTGCTGTGCTTCCGTCAGCTGTGGAGTTACAGGAATAACTGGTTAATTCTCTAGGCTGGAAATTGGGAACCCTGTCAGTTCTAGTCCCACCTTTGGCACAAAACCAGCTGGGTGACATGAGTCAGTCAGTCTCTCAGCCCTGGGAAGGAGGAGACACTGACAAACCACTTCCGAAACGCCTTGCCAAGACTAATGCAAGGACTTGTCCAGACAGTTGCCAGGAGTCAACACAGGCTCAAAGGCACACACAAACATCCATCGTGTTCACAAGGAAGATGTGACAGAGTCCTAGGCTGGGTGATTGGAGACCTGTGCAAAAGGGTGCAGGCTACCGAATGGGCCTCAGGGCCCCTTGTTCTTTAAGCCAGGGGGCTAAGCAAAAGCCACCCACAGCAGCAGGAGATCCTGAAGCAAAGAGCCAAAGCCAGAAGTGTTCAGGCATGAGGAACACACACTGCCCCCTAATAGCCTGTGAACTAAAATCAGGTACCATCTTAAAGCCAAAGACTCCCGTTTACTAGTGACAAAAAAATTACCACTGCTGTACACTAGACCATTGCACTGTGCGAGAACTTAATTTCCAGCTGAATAAACCTTTATTAATGTACTCTTCTGTACATAACTCAGAGCTATGAAAACATGTCAAATTGCTTACTGTGTGAAGAATGTGGATAAGAAAACCTCATTATAGGAATATCTCAGGTGCTCAAGTAGTCCACTTATCCTTTCTGGCCAAATGGAAGTACTTTGCCCCAGGCAAATTATAGACTTGATGGTGCAAAGGAGGGTGTGAAAGCACCACTTTAAGGAGAAACAGCTATATTTTTGGAGCTCTTTTTGCAGCTATCAACTCTCTATTCAAAGTCAGCAGGCCATTAAGTATCTGCTGTGGGAAGGGATGCTAGTAAAGGAGATCTTTCCTTTGCTGGCAACTCTCCAAAGGTTTCCTATAAGCCACACTAATTGGAAATAAAATGGTAAGACGGGGAGGGTGGGTTGCTCTGGCAGGGCTTTTCCCTGTAGGACAAAATCAAGCCATTAACTATTTGTGGTGAAAATACCTTTCTCGTAGTAGAACCACCATTGTTAAATCTGATTTCTTTTTCATAGGTTGCATGATTAAAGCTTCTGCTGCTAAGGGGAAAAGTCAGCGAGCCTGTTCTGCAGGCAAAGAAAAATGGCCCACAAAAAGGGAACATTATTTTGACAAAAGATAATTTTTATCCTGGGTTGGGGGAAATCCAATAGCAACACGAGGTGATGGCATAGCTTTTTTCCCTTACACAGGGCAAGATTTCCACTTTTGGATTTGCAGTCTTGGAAGCCAGGGGACTGGGCCTTCTAGTCCTGCCTTAAGCACAAAGCCAGCTGGGTGATTTTAGACCAATTCCTCTCTCTCAGCCCTGGGAAGGAGGCGGGGCAAGCTATCCCAAACAATGTGCTTATACCCTGAAAGCTAGTCCACCATCTGGGAAACATTTATGAGGAAAGGATAACATTTGAACTATTTTTCTTGACAAACTCTTACAATAAAAATGTTTTTAAACATACCACGTCCATTAAATGGAATCCTTCTCAGAATAAAAGGACAAAAAAAAAAGCTAAAGGTAGTGCCACTAACCCCTTTAAAGGTCAGGGTCCACTCCTGAATCTTTCCAGTCACTTTAGATCCCACTATCGTACTATTGTACACAGCTTTGCTTGTTGACTCGCTTGGTAGAGATTCTACACACACAAAAATGAGATTTAATGGGACATTTAAACATCCATTGCTCTACCAGAAATTTTCTCTTGTGGGAGTAGTAACATGCGAGAACATGTCCACAAACACAGCCTGAGATTTTGCAAAGGTAGTGAGCAAACCAGTGTGAGCTTTGTGCAGCCGCTGGCATCACACGGGATTTAGCTCTTGCCAATCTTAAAACTGCAGATTTTATTTTGGGGGGTGGGGAGGGGACATTTTTAGCACCTGTAATTGGCAATGCAAATTCTAAAGGATGAAGACAAAATTTGATGAAGTTGGAGAATCTAGAATAGGACTGGATTTAAGTGCCTGCAGAGGTTAATTTGTCTCCAAATTAAGAGTCACTCATGCTCTTCCTCCAAATCTTTCAAAAATGTTGTAGTATACTGATCCCCAAGCATTCAAAATGAGCAACATTTGCTAGTATGTTCCAGGCAGCTACATCATCGTCGTGAGATGAAGGGCTACAGTTCTGATGCCAGTTCTGTAGTTCATGCTACAGTTTTGATACCATTGAGAACAGGTGGAGAAATGCAGGCCCTGAGGCTGCCTCTGGAAATTCAAGGCCAGAAAAGTAGAAAATGAGAATTATAATTCTTTAGCCATTCCTAGCATGGAATGCAGGAGAAACGTGCCTTAAAGATTGAGCCCTAAAATAGAATTTGGATTACGCAAAAAGTGTTAAAATAGCTCTTGAACTCAAAACTTCCAAAAGCCTTGCAGGCCATTTTGAATTCAAAACATATTTTGGGTTGTGGAAAATTGAAATATTTTATGCACCATAAAAACCAGGGAAAACATGAAAATAGCCTGAACTGTCTTCATCCATCTATTCTCTATCCTTGCCTGCCCACTGCACTCCCCCCTCCAACAAACCAAGAGCAGTTCCTGTCCAGTCCTCATTTGGGCAACAAAATGTATTGAGCTCAATTGATGCTTGATAACTGCCAGGGTGCCTGAGAAGCTTCCTCAAGGTAAGTGCGTGGCAGACCCAGCTCCCTTCTCCGCCTCTCAAGAGGGAAGAGATGGAAGGTCAGTCTGATCTTCTTTGTTTCAACTCGAAAGGCAGGAAGACAGAAGAAAAACCAGAGGCTAACTGCAAAGATGGCACTTCTTTTTGAGACGTATGTACAAAAGCCTAGTTTAAAACCAATTATATTTACTATATTTTTTTTAAAAAAATTCTTGGGCCCCTGCAGTTTTGCCAGGCATGAGTTATGAATTTATCAAGCATTCGCTTCAACTTTAACAGCTTTTCAAAAACAATATGCTGAAGTCTCGCCAGGACTGAACCCTCATCCAATTGGCCTAGCTGTCTTTTAACTGGCCCCAGGATGCATGGCACAAGAACAGAGGAGGGGAGGACCAAGCGGATGCACCCCCCCAAGCAGGGATGATCACAGAGAAAAGACAACATTCTCAGGCGATTTCTTCTCTATCAAACATTGGGTTGTTTTTGTTTATTCTTTGAAACTTGACAAGCACTCTAACATCTGTACTTGTGGAAACATCACAAGGAAACAAACAAGAATTCTAGACTTTTTTCTTCCTTTTAAACCTTATTAAAAATGAGGTTGGTCCTAAAAATATAGAAAGAAATCAATTTAAATTCACAAAAAACTGTACATTATCAAAAATTCACTAAAACAAACACATTTGGTTATTTCATATAAAAAAGTTTGATTCCCCCCTCCCCTTCCTGCTGTTCAGAACATCTCACAGGATGATGGGTTAGTTGGTTCCTTTCCAATACCAAATTAAGATGAAAGGGGAAGAAAAAGCCAGTGGTTGAATGATAAGGCCAATTCTAATTGCAATTCTTAAATTAAATTCCAAAAACCATGTAACTTTCAATAAACAAGTTCTTTTTTTAATAAACTGATTGAATAGACCATATCCCTTAATGACGATCAAGATTAGGTCAAACCTGGATTCCTTCTTTTAAGGAGTGTGAGGCTTTGAATCTATAAATCTATTGTTTCTATAACAAAAAAGAAACACCAAAACCATGAAACTCTAAATTAAAAACCAAAAAATTAACACCTCCAACTCTAGAGTTCTCTCATGACTGATGAAAAAAAACAAACCCCAAATGATCCAGGGGGAAAAAAATACTAAAAACCCACCAAAAGAAGTTTTGTTACAGCACATTTAGATAAAATATAAATATTTATGCATAATATAAAGTCAGTTTCAAATAGACTTCAACTCTACCTCTTTATTTTTAAAAGCCAAAAAACAAAAACAAAAAATCCCCAAATTTAAAATAAAATAAAGATTGAGGTTATTTGATATAAAAAGGCTACGTTTTTGTTGAAAACAACTGGGTGGGAAAGTGAGGCTGGGGTGGAGGAAGCACAGTAAGGGAGGTTTCCGTCTCCAGGTTTACATCACCTGTGGTTACATTATACTTACATCAGTGCTCTTGCAATTGGATTGGTTGACGCGGATTGAGGCGAAAGCACCCACACACGTGCACACACATTCACACATACCCTTATATGTCACTCCGATGTAGCACAGGTGGATATCGGGGAGAAAGCCATCTCCTAATAGGACCCTGCCAGCCAAGTGTCTGCCCCAAGTGATACCCGTAATTATAATGGTTTGAGGAGCCAGGCTGGATATGAAAGCAGCAAGGGAGGAAAGGTTCCAGGGGGTGGCTTTCTAACGCCTCTGATCCACCGGAAGCGGTGGAAGGAAAATGGAAGAACCAAGTTGTTTCCTCTGAACAGTCAACCGATGCCTTCTGGAAGAGGCATCGGAATAGGGCTTGCCCAATCCCCTCCTTCTGAGAGCAGAAACTGGCCAAGGGCCAAACGGCAGGGCCCTCTTTGTAGTGCGTGTGGGCGATGGGTTTTTCCCAGTCTGCAGCTCCTGAAAAGAGCCCAGGCCAGGGAACAGCTGCTCTGGCAACTCTGGCATTCAGTGGGGGATGGGATCTCCTGGATCATATTGGAACACAGGTTGCAAACAGGACTCAACCTATCATCAGAGAATGACTGAGAGAGAGAGGTTACACTGGGACTGAAAAAGAATCAGCCAATTTATCTTGCCTTTCGTTCAATAAAAGTTCTTTTACTGGGACAGGTTTTTTTTTCCTTTTAAAGGACCAACCAGCCAACTGGCAAATGCACTGGCACGCATGTGTGTATAGACACACATATACATACACAGGCACATATGGAGATGGAGCCTTTGTTGTGACCACAATCTACTTCTTGCTTCAATAAGAGACAAACAAGGGAGGGAACGACTTAAGAGGAGATTGGCTTCAACCACTATTTGAATCTGGCAAGTCTCTAGCACCAGACACCCAAGTGCACAGGAACAAAGGACAAACTGGTAAAAAGGATGTGCAGGAAAAATTATGGTTGAACTAAATCAAAAATTTTCTTCCTCCTTTCAAAACATTCAAGACAATGTTCGAATATGGAATAGGTTGAAATATTCACCAGTGGTTTGTGTATAAATTAAATACTATATAGAAAATGTAGACCAAAAAGAGAAGGAAACACGTATGAACAGGTCTGGATCTTTAAACAAGTCAGCTATGGGTACTACACAAAGATGTCCAGCTGAGCACTGCTCCATTTCCAATTTTTCTGCTTCCTGTTTAAAGGCATGAAGCAATAACTTATATCCCACATCATGAGATGCAAAGGTTTCCATTTTGCCTTCACTTGCCTTATAACCCAAAGCTGCATCTAGGCTAAGTCTTAGCTTTGATAATCAAAGAAAGCTGCACTTTATATTAAAATATGGTGCCAAAATAGAAACCTAACATAGAAGGAAACAGTGACAATCCTCTATCATCTTGTTGAAGTCCAGATAGCTACTGAAGAATGAAAGGATTGTACTCCTCCCATTACAATGGAGACAATCTCACAACTTTCTCAGAAGGGAAGCAACCTTACAATAGATTATGGTAGTCACATGCCACGGCAGGAAACAAACAGTCCTGCCACACGTACACACAGAGGGCAGATCAAGCTTTGTAGACAGAAGCCATCCCTGAGGAATAACACTGGGGCAGAGTTGGATGGGGAGAGCTGTGGACATTCAAATAAGGATGAGATCCCATAAGAAGAACTGGCACCAACCATCCAAAAGCCAGTTCCTCTAAGGATGCTGACTGGAGCAGCCCAGTTTTGCAAGCTTGGGTACTTTGGTCCCCCATAACCCCAGTGAGTCATTCCAGCATATTGCCCACTATTGGAGGGGAAATGAACTGTATGAACATTAGACAGAGGAACTTCTGTCTATAGTAATTTCATTGACTGCCCCTGTGGAGAGATCAGGAAGGGGAAGAGTGTAAAGATTAGTCCAAGTTAATCATCATTTGCACACCTAGAGACCAATACAATCTGAGTGATTCTGGCTGCTTAGTGGATAATTGCTGTGTGGGTTATTTCCATTTTGTTGCATTTTTCCTTAGAAATATTTGGAGTAACTCAGTATCTCTGAGCAACAGTGGGTTAAATGTGATAGTTGATGGAAATTAACCTAATTGGGGGATATAACCCCACCCACTCCTAACTTTTCATACACAGGCTCGTATTTGGCTACCTCTCCAGCGAAGGAGGGCATCTTCCTTGACTTGAAGGACTGAGCACTTTCAAAGGGAGTGCACCCTCACGGGCAGCGCCCCTCAACATCCCTTCCCAATGCACATACCAACTCTAAACTCTACTCTCGGGTTCAGAAAAGGAAATTGGGCTAGAAAGAAAAAGGTTGGCCGCAGAAATGAAGGCTCATCTGAAAGGGGGGGAAAGTGGGGGTGTGTGTCGTGAGGCAGAGTTGGGAGGGGCAAGGGGAAGAGAAGCAGCATGTTTTAATTTTGCCAAGGTTGTCATTCCCAGAGGCAGGAGTGATCTGCTTTTATACATTTCAATGAGAATCTAAAAAGGAGGAGAACCTAACGTCCACATTACTGGCCATTAATGCATGGTACTGACACTGCACAGAAAAAAAGTGTTCTTACACATTCACTAAGAACTATTGCTATTATTAAATAGCCCCAGCTAAGGTGGGGATGTGGGTGGTGGTGGTGGTTGTTTTTCCATTTTGAAAAAAGGAAAGATATATATATTTTATTTGGCTTATACAGTCAGAGTTTGTGTTGCTTGGAGTGAAGAGAATCAAGGCGTGATGTTAGATGCCAATCCAAGTCCAGTCATTGTGAAGGGGAAAAAATTAAATCAGCAGGTAGCAAGATGAGCTCCAGAAGAGACAAGTGTGCAGCCCAGGGTAAAAGGGGAGGCACTTTCCCCTTTGGCTCCTTGCACTTCTCCCCGTTCTGCCAGCTTCATGGGTTTGTCTCGTGTTTTCCCTGATAAAATTCCTCCCACCGGCTCTCAAAAAACTGGCGCATGGCCAGTCCCGCCTTGCCCACCTCTGACTCATCTTCATTAAAGGTCCGGCAGTTGTCAAACACCAGGACAGCATCGGCAGCAAACTCCTCACAACTGCTGTATCTGTGGACGACAAAAAGCAAGGGTGAGCGTAAAAGTACAGCACTGAGACACAGCAATGCCTATTATCGAGAATCTCCATTTTTCAAAAGCCCCACCCTCCTCTTTTCATGTCTTCTCACAACTGCTGCCAATTTTGGCACATCTTTCTGAATTTAAAGTAGGCCATATATAATTATATTTAGGAACTCCCCAAACAATCCCAGTCTGATATGCCTCTCTTCAAATAGGCACTAGGACGTTTTTGCCACAGCATCACTCTTTCTAAAAGCTAGACCACCAAGATAGCTAACATTTCCTCTCCCAAACTGGGAGAAATGGAAATCCCTGCCCCCCCCATCCTTACAGAAAGCCAGTCATTTGGTCTCATTAGATCTCCCCAGGGTTATCCTCCATCCTCCACCAGTTGCACAGCCCTGAAACGGATGGGAAGTGTGCATATTCTTTGAGGGAACAGCAGTTATATCACTTACTAGGAACAAGCCAGCAGGCATGGGATCACAAAATGCATATCCTAGCTCCAACCAGAATAAAGGTATCACTTAACTATGATATAAATGTGCTCCCTGCAGCTCCTTTATGTTAACTGAAACAGTCGGTAACTTAAATGGTCACTTACTGACAGCCATATCTATTGATAGGGAAAGAAAGGGAAGGAAAAGGAGGGTCGTTTGGCAATTCCAAATGCTTTGCCCTGCCGTGTACTCACCCACCACGCAACAACCGGGCCCTCATGGTGGCAAAGTCCATGGGATTCTTGATGATCTTCCGGTAGCCAGGCACCAGCCGGGGGTTAACAGGCTCCAAAAAAGGCCAAGCAGCTTCATGGGATTCCATCTCCATCAAGATGATCCTGACAACAGAAGAGCCAACACTAAGTGCCACTGAAGGGCATCATTCTGGCCAGAAGCAAGGAGAGTTATTTGCCCTCTTTTAAGTGACAGCTCTCTCTGTCTCTCTATCTCTCTCTTCCTTCCTATTAACTTTTGGCAATGCATAACCCGAACCCGTCCCCACCTTTTCCAACACTCTCTGGGAAAAATGCCCCATCAGCCTCTCCCTGACCCTAATTGGCAGAGGAGAAACACCTACTCGCAGAAGGTCAGGTCAGCACTCTGGCCTCGGGGAGACACTCTTCTTCGTTTGGAGGGAGAAAGGCCTTCTCCTGAGTAGCGAGGGGATGTATTTGCCAGGACATTATGCTGTTGGGAGGCGGCTGCGGCTGCTGCCCGAGATCGAGGGCTGAGCTCTTCCTTTCCCCCAAAAGGCCCAGAAGTACCACTTTTCCGCTTCTTTCCCCGTCGTGGAGAGCCATACTCATCCTGATATCCCCCTTGCATCTGCATCATGAAAAAGTTGGGGAAGGGAAAGAGAGAAGAGAGAAACTATCATCAAGTCCTAGAGTAGGAGTCCACTTCAATGAAGTCAATTGTTCTGACCCAGCTCTCCAAACACAACAAAACCTCTGAAGTTAACTCAAAGATTCCTTTATTAGGAGTGCCGGCAGCCCCGGCAAAAAGTTTCTCTTTCACCGGAGGCTAACAAGTCTGTCCAGCAGGGAGATGAATAGCTGTCTGCCACATCTATTCATCTCCGCCCCCTGCCTTTTATCCCCAGAGCTAGGGTGGAGCTTTGTTAGCAGCGGTGGCTCTTCCTTCCCAAGGATCAACCCACGGATTTTCACTGCTCTCCTCTTCTCTGCCTTCTGCGCATCCACACCTCAGGCACTGGACCAGGGGTGGGTTTCAAAAATTGTTCGAACCTACTCTGTGGGCGTGGCCTCCTTTGTGGGAGTGGCTTGCTGCCCATGTGACCGGATGGAGTGGCTTGCCACCCATGTGACTGGATGGGAGTGGCCTGTCACCCATATGACCTGGTGGGAGTGGCCAAGATGATGTTATTACTAAATATTACTAATTACTAGATATTATTAATATTACTAGATCATTATTAATGCATAGATAACTGCGGGACATTACACACCCACCCACACCCACACCCACAAACTATGACAGTGCTAGGAAAACACCCAAAAAATAAAAATCCCTCCCCCAAAAAAGACTGCCAATGAAACCAGTTTTTTTTCCTTAAGCCTAAGAACAGGAAAGACAAAATCACTGGAATAAAAACCATCAAGGCAATGTGGAAAATTATAAAGGACAGGCACTCACAGAACCATCAACCACCTCAGAATTACCTAAACAAAGAGGGTGAAACACACTGCCTTGCAACAAACCTGGCCTGCCCATAGAAAATCAGCCACTTTGAGACACATAAATCTGGTCTGAACACTTAAAAGCAACATATTGCATCACAAATAAAACATTTGCAAAAAGGAATAACATTTCTTGTAATAAACATTCTATAAACAATAAATAAATAAAAATTCCCTAAACTAATTAAAAACTACCACGTTCAGAGAACACCGAAGGACCCCACAGTCCTCTCCCTCCTTATCTTTTTCTTTTTTGTCCTAACTTTCTCCTCCTCCCCCCCCCAACCCCACTCCCTTCTAGCACTGATGATGTTACCAAACTAGGAGTGCTGGAGAGGAGCTCTCACAGGGCGAAGAGCTTCCCGCTACAGGCACAATCTATCTGCAGCTGCAAATGACTGCAAGCAGCAGCTTCAGTCACCTGCTCGCAGCTGACAGTTGCGTTTGGGAGCAGAGGTGGTGGCAGCAGAAGTGGGCACAGACGGGATGTCTCCGCTTGCTGAGTAGAACGAGGCAGCGGGCATGTGTTGTTTCAGGGTGCCCCAAGCGCCGGCTCCTCTGAGTGTAGCCCATTCCCCCGCCCAAGAAGACCGTTTTCTTTTTAAAAACACCTCTGCAGACGATCTTGAAAACCTGCGAGGTTGCTTTGGGAGGAGGAAGACAGGCAGCATTCCCCCACCCCATCTCTGGTTGCCTGCAGCCTCGGAAGCTTCCGCAACTTCACAGTAAAAGCAATTAAGAACATCTCTCGCTCGTGAGATTTTCTTTACTGTGCAAAGGCTTGCTTTAAGGCTGCAGGCTCCCGGGGAGGGGGGCAGGGGGAAATGCTGCCCATCTGTCCCCTTCCAAAGCAACCTTGCAGGTTTTCAAGATCATCCAGAGAGGCGTTTTTAAAAAAGAAAATCCTGAAAAGCCACAAGATTTGGAGAGATGGGCAGCTGGTCTTTTTTGGGGGGGGGGAGGGGGGAGAATCCACAGAACCAGGAGCGCAACCTGCCGGCTCCTCTGAGTGCAGCCCATTCCCCCTCCCAAGAAGACCGTTTTCTTTTTAAAAACGCCTCTGCAGACGATCTTGAAAACCTGCGAGGCATTCCCCCACCCCATTCCTGGTTGCCTGTAGCCTCGGAAGCTTCCGCAGAGAAGCTTCTGCAGAGGCGTTTTTAAAAAGAAAACTGTCTCCTTGGGAGGGGGAATGGGCTGCACTCAGAGGAGCCGGCGGGTTGCACTCCTGGTTCTGGGGATCCCCCCCCCCCCCAAAAGACCAGCTGCCCATCTCTCCAAATCCTTTTCAGGATTTTCTTTTTAAAAAACGCCTCTCCGGATGATCTTGAAAACCTGCAAGGTTGCTTTGGAAGAGGTTGCTTTGGAAGAGGTTGCTTTGGAAGAGGTTGCTTTGGAAGAGGTTGCTTTGGGAGGGGGAAGACAGGCAGCATTCCCCCACCCCATCTCTGGTTGCCTGCAGCCTCGGAAGCTTCTGCAACTTCACAGTAAAAGCAATTAAGAACATCTCTCGCTCGTGAGATTTTCTTTACTGTGCAAAGGCTTGCTTTAAGGCTGCAGGCTCCCGGGGAGGGGGGCAGGGGGAAATGCTGCCCATCTATCCCCTTCCAAAGCAACCTTGTAGGTTTTCAAGATCATCCGGAGAGGCGTTTTTTAAAAATAAAAACCCTGCAGGCACCCAGCGAGAGGGGCCAGGAGTGGTACCGGCGTTCCGGAAGTTAATTACTTCCGGGTTCACCGACGAACCGGTTCGCACGAACCGGTGCGAACCGGGAGGAACCCACCCCTGCACTGGACCCAGCTATTCTTCCTCTTCCTCATCAGTCACCTCCAGACCTGGAGGCATTGACTCTCCATCTGAGGGCTGACGGATGGCCCAGGCTCCTCCATCTCTGTCTCTCTCTGCCAGCTACATTCCCTCTTCCCCCTCAAGATGCTGATCCTGACTCCCACGCCTCCATCTTCCCCTCTGATTCGGCTGTTGGTGGGGCCAGCAGCCGACAGGCCACAACATCAATGCTATCTGCTAGTAAACATGCCAGTTTCCTGACAGGGAAGCATCGCACTACATGCCTTCTCTGGAACATGAAGGCACCCAGTAGAAACAAAAGAAAACCTTGCCAACCCAGAAAAAATCACGGAGACAAGACAAAAAGTATCATACGGAGTGAGTACCTGAGCGATGCAGAGAGAGCAGAACCAATCCCCGTCTGGCACCTCCATCATCTTGGGTCGATGGCAGTAGAGGTGGCAGCCACGGTCACAGCTATCACACAACAGCAGATTCTCATCATCATCCCCTTTTCGGCACACAAGGCAAGTCTGGAAAGTAGAGAAGACAAAAATGGATAACCCCAAATCTCTTTGTGGGGTGAATAAGACACTCTTAACAGGATTTCCTATTCTCTTTCCCTAAAGTGAAGCACCTTCTCACCCCCAAATGTGAGCTCCTTCCAGATAAAATTCATCCAGGCTAAATCTTTGCTTGAGGCACACTTCTTTCGAAAAGATACCATCCCATTAATCCAACAACTTTTTTAAAAAAAACTTCCAGTTAGTATTGGCTCAGCCACATACCTGCCAATAACCAAGCCAGAAGAAGAATCACTAATACTTTTTTCGGCACCAAAGAATTTCACAGGTGACTTACTGGCTTGGATATCTCTTTTAGATTTGGTTATATTTCCTACCCTAAAACTCTCTCAGCCCAATACCCCTTCCTTACCGCTTTGACAACCGATTTCTCCCATGCTATAGAGCGCTCGAGTTGGTAGATGCATAAAGAGACTTGTGCTGCACTGTGGCATCTTTCCAAAGTCTGGCGCCACATTCGCATCCGTGGTGTGATTTCATATGTGCTGAAGAAGAAAAATCATTGTTAAATGAGGAATATCAATTTCAGTCAACAAAATATATGATTAGTGAAGTGACATCACAGAATCTTCTTTGTAGAAGGTCAATTTTGGCCCAACTATTCCTAGGAAGCCTCTAAGAGGTAATGAAAGGATGCTGGTGGGTTGCCCACAGCCTGAGTACAGTTTTTTTTTTAATATGCCGTATTTTTCAGAGTATAAGACACTCCAAATTATAAGATGCACCCAGCTTTTGAGGAGGAAAACAAAACAAAATCTACCTCTGCCTCCCAACAATTTGACTCCTTGCAGCAAATAGCAAACAGCATGTTTCAGTTTCAATTTCAGCATAGCCTGATTAGCACAAGCAGCCGATTGTTGGTTGGATCGGCCTCCCAATGATCAGCTGTTTCAGGCTGCAGGGATTGCCATTGCCTATTGTCGCCTCTGTGCACCCCATTTTCAGCCTCCATATGCCCCATTTTCGGCCTCTGCATGCCTCGTTTTCCACCCATTTCAGGTGGTGGGGATAAGAATGGGTGGAAAATGGGGCACATGGAGGCCAAAAATGGGGTGCATGGAGGCAGCAATAGGCGATGGCCAATCCAACCAGCAATCAGCTGCTTGTGCTAATCAAGCTGTGCTGAAGCTGAAACAGGCTGTTTGCTGTAAGGAAGCAAACTGCTGGGAGGCAGAGGCCAAAGAGTGGGCGGGACTACATTTGGCGTATAAGACACACCCAAATTTTAACCCGCTTTTAGGGGGGGGAAGTATGTCTTATATTCCAAAAAATAAGGTAGATAATCCTACTCTGTTTAGATGCAGCAATACAATTTGTGTTCCAAAGGCCACAAAGAACTAGATTAGAGATTGCCTTGTCTGGTCACTTAAACTTCCTTTTATTTTTAGCTCCCAAAATCTTCCAAAGATTAGTTCCTAAAATGCCTTAGCTCATGAACATGTATATTTTTAGTAAATGTTAGCCATTTGAAGAATGCTAACATTTTCTGGCAAATTTAAAATATTACGAAATTAAATGCTACAGTCTACTGAATTATTTAACATACATTATCAACATACAAGTATTACTTTCATACATTCAGTAGAAAGGTTCCATTGTTTTTACCTGGTGCTAATGTATTTTCCAACCTGTTTTATAACAATTTTTAAGTGATTGCCATGCTCTTTTGGAGAACTTTATTTGAATGGGCATTTTTTTCTGGAAACTAGCAAACTAGTTTCAACTAGAAACTAGTTGAAGTCGCATGATTGTAGAACACCATGGTCATCAAGTTAACTTGCTCAACATGTGGTCATGTGATTGTGCCAGGGTGGGGGAAACATCCATTTACGATAGATGTGGATGCTATTCAGTCCATTAAGAACCCATTTCATGGCCATCATAATTTCAAGTGGTCATAAAATGACTGGTTGTTAAGCAGGGACTACCTGTACTCGGTTCTATCCCAATAAATTCTGCTCCTCTGTGAATTAGCTGACTTTGCCAAAAAAAACCCAGCAGTGTTGTCTTTTCATATCCCACTATAATCTTAAATCTGGCAATTGGTCTGAAAATCAATCATTCTAAAAAGTTCATACCATGCCAGTCTACTGAAATATACCATGTGTTCCCAAAAATAAGACCCTGTTTTATATACAGGAACGTCTTCATCCGGCAAGCCCAGCAAGGCTTTCCTGAAGGCCTCTTCAGCCGATAATAGAGCTCCGGATCAATACGGGGCTCTGTTATCGGCTACAGAGGCCTTCAGGGAAGCCTTGTTGGTGGTAGCAAAAGAAATGAGTCAAAGTGTGCAAGGCCTGGCTGCAACTATCTGAAGGTAAGTAGCAGGGCAGCTCCATCACCCCATCCCTACCCTAGCTTAATTTTTACCTGTGCACCCTGCAGTGGGTGGGGTGATGGTGGTCTTAATTAGGGCTTATTTTGGGGGGATAGGGCTTATATTGGGTGCATGTATAAAATCAAGCTAGGACTTACTTTCTGAGTATTTTCGGGAAAACATGGTAAAAACCCAAATAACTGATTTTGGGATTCCTAAGCCACTGTTTTTAACAACTTGGGATATAGAATCATGTTTATAAATTCGCCAATACAGTCATAATCATAAAAGAAGACACTCACATTTCTGTGGTACCCTGCTCCAAGGTATCAGGGTTATTCAGCAAAGCTTTTTCTACCACTACATCATGCGCAGGCCAGAGAGGTTCTCTGAGGTATCTCCGTTCCAAGTTCTGCTCCAGGTCTTCAAGACGGAGCACCGCAAGATCCAGAGGGTTGTTAGATTCACGCTCCAGGGCAGGTCCCTCTCGCCTGTTTTTTACGGTGATGTCTTCCAGGAGTTCTACTTCACGTTCACAGTACCGCAAGTCTTTCCTAACAGAATCAGGATCTGGGCTCGTCCAGCCCTAGAGAGAAGGCAAAAGATCCAAACCAAAATGATAAACAAAAAATATTCAGAAGAAATAATTACACCACAAACTGGGAACTGTCAGAAGCAATTTGGAATGTTCTCAGTAAGATTTAGAAGGAGTTCTAGTATTCTAGAATGAAAAACACTTCCAAAATAAAGTCTATTTATCTAAACAAGAAAACCTAAATTATGACTAAGGGAAGCAAGTGTTCATGCAACTGTAATTTGCCAAGGTAAATTACACTTGAAAAGTAACTATATTCAAAATACTTAGAATCTAAAATCAAGTCATATTTTGCAGATTCATATAGCTGCACAGATTCTAATTCAGTGCAACTTATCTATCAAGAGAGTACATCAGTAAGTTAAGAATGACTTTTTTTCAGATGGCCTAGATGTCTAGTCTAGTCCTCTGAGTTCTAATCCTCAAACTTAATTTCGTTTAGCACTGAATGATTATTTTCAGGTTAACCTTTGGAATCTAAGCATCCTTCAATACCCTAGTCAGGTGTCTATGAAGATTATCAGTCATCCAGGTCACTGTTGTCCTAAAAGTGCTTTTTCAAGAGGCAACTGGACTTTCTGGTTTTTCTTTGAAGACATTTTGCTTCTCATCCAAGAAACAGAGCTGAAGAAGCTTATTGGACGAAAAGCGAAAATATCTTCAAAGAAAAACCAGAGTCCAGTTGAAAAGCCTCTTGAAAAAGCACCTTTGGGACCCTGGTGAAAAGGGTATACTATTGTCAACAGAAGCGCGGTTTCCACAGAATCTTAGCACTTACTCGAATCTGCAGATCAGCCATGAGTACCCGCTGCTCAAGCTCTTCCACCCACTGAAGCACCGATAGGTCCATCTCAAGGGCATGCTCAGACATGGACCACTGCACAAGGGCTTCTTGAGAGATAAGGTGACTGGCAACCTCAGAATGAATCCGGAAGATGGGATCTAGGTAGGAAGGTCATAAAAGTCAATCAAAAAGATCACACTTGCGCTCATAAGCACTGGACCATTGATTGGATATTTCTTACCATTGGCAGCTCGGGCACACACATCCCGTAGGTAATCCTTGTGTTTGGTAAGGTGCTTATGCAGGGCTTTCTCCCGGATGCCTCGTGGGTGTAGTACCTCCACCACAGCTTCCAGCTGCTCTGGATCCTGCAACCACCACCAGCCACTCTGCAGCTCTGCAAGGGAAGAACAGAACGAGCTCTGAGCCTAACACCTTCCCAAAATTGCCAATGCCAATAGAAGCCAATATCTATGGCTCAGGATATTCTCAGGATGTTCACCGTGGAATCCTTGGTGCTCTCTGAGCTTGGTTGTTCATTTGCAGATGTTTTCATTACCCAATTACATCTCATCATCAGAGTGCAGTGAAGATGTTATCCACTTAGCAACCAAATAACCACTACTACTTTCATCAAGATGCTTGACATCATGGCATATCCAGTGTTATCCACAGTTTTGTATATACTGACAAAAATGTATACATTTGTGTGTGTGTGTTAAAAAAGCATGTTTCCCCATCATAAAAAGTTTATTCTACCTTAGTTACTGAATGGGGCAAAACTTAGTTGTGCATCATCTACGCGTGACACTGAACTAATTCTCCCAGCTGTGCTTTTGCAAAACATAAAACTTATTTTTTTCACACTCTCTTTCTCTGTCATGCCTTCAAATAATCCAGTATATGGACCAAAAACTTGCAGATGTGTTTGTGACTTACCAGGAGGTATAGGCTGTGCTGTCAGCTGTGTCAAATATTTCTGCTCAATTTGTTTAAAAAGTTTAGTGGGGGGTCGCCCCCTTCGCCTTGGCTGCCCCAAAGGTTCAAGGGTCTTTTTGGAATTATCCTTGGCTCTGGAGCAGGTGCTGTGAACCCTGGAGCTGGAATGCAATGGAGTAGAGGACAGTGGTGGCAATGCTGGGCTAGAGGTGGAATAGCCATTCAGCTGTGGGAGGGAAAATTCAAAAAGCATTTGCATTACGCATTGCTACAAGAAGCATAACAACGTTTACAAAAGAATAACATCATTAGAGAATTGGAAGGAAGCTTAGAGGATGCCACGTCCATTCCCTTGATCAGTACAGGATTCTCTAAAACATCTTTGACAGATGACCACCTGGACTCTGTTTGAAGACTGCTAGTGATCATCATCACCACCACCACCACTTTATTTGGTGTTTTGTTTCACTGGCTGACAGCTGATAGATTCAGGGAGTTCCTCCTGATATTAGTCTGACCCTCCATCCACGTATTTTTAACCCACGTTTAAAGGCTTACAGAAAATAAGTCCTCTCCTTTTTCTGTTTAATGGCTCTTCAGATATTTTAAGACTGCTGTTGTATCTCCCGCTCAGTCATCTTTTTACTAGGCTAAACCTAGCCATAACCTTTAAGGGTTCTCATAGGGTTTGGTTTCCAGATCCTTTGCCATCAAGGTAGCCTTCTTCAGAACTTGCTCTAATTTGTCACTGCCCTTTCTGACTGGTTCTTCTAGAACTGAACTCAGTACCCCACATGGGGTCTGATCAAGGTAGAGTAGAACAACTCTCTTCTGTTATCTGGACTCTATGCTTCTGTTGATGTACCCCAAGACAGCATTTGTCTTTTTAGCAGTTGTATCAACTATTGGCTCAAGTTTAACTTGCAGTCAAGAAAGACACTCAAAAGTCTTTCACGGGTACTACTGCCAAGCCAAGGCTCTCCCACTCTTCATTTATGCCATAGAATTTTCCAACTTGTTTTGTTCTTCTAAAGACCTTTTTTTAAAAAAAGAAAAGAAACGTTAAATGTCTTCCCTACAAAAGCCACACCATTCTTAAGGAAATGAATCTTACATGATGGGATCTCCAACCCCAAAAAGGTCTAAGCCTCTGTCTCAGAAATGAATAAAGCTTTACCCTGAACTTCTCCATATCTGCAGGAACAATTTCCTTCTGCTGATTCACCCCAGGTTAGAAGTGGAGCTTGCATTTCCTAAGGAGAAGCTTCTAAGGCAGCACTTACCTGCTGAGCTAAAGTCTTGGACGGGTCCTTGGTAGGTGGCTTGCAGAGCTGTGACGTTCGAGAGGGTCGCTCGGTGGAAGGAGCAAGCGAAGAGTCATTGCATGGCGTCCTAGGCAGCAAATTGAACCAGGTCACCTGTGTTTCTGTGATACTTTCATCATCTGCTGTAGAGTCCGGCAGTTCGTCCGGGGGTAACTGATCCCCTTTGCCAGGGCTACTGTCTGGGGTGAGCACAGAGCTGTTAAACAACGAAGAGGCTTGCTGTGTTTGGCTGAGCCAAGATAGAAAGGCTGACTGACTGAGGTCATGCTGAGACTGGCCCAGGGACACTGGATCTTCCAAAAATCCATTGACAGACAAGGGTGTGGGCTCTGGCAACTTGGATTCCAGATGCTCTGGCAGTGACATGCCTACGTTGCCTCTCCACGGCCAACTCCACGATCTTGAAGTTGTGCAGTTCATATAATCAGGATCTGAGGGTGTGTCAGTGTTCTCCTTTTTGATTGACGGTGCTTCATGTTCTTCCTCTTTCAGAGCCTCTCCCTTTTCCAATGCGTTCTTAGACACCGGGAGGGACGCTGCTTAGGGAAACAACAGAGAAAGTTGGGTAACTTTCACCACTAGGTGGTGCTCAAACCTACTGAAGTGAAAGAGGCAACAGAATCTAGATGTCCCAGTGAAGCAACACAGTACATTACCAACAGCATCTAAACCCTCTTTTTACGACCCTGTAATCCCTTGATTTGGGATAGAGTCAGGATGACTGGATAGAGCTGAGAGTTTGCTGGCCAGATACCCTTCCTGACGCCACCCAAAGTTAACAGCAGTTATTTTTTCTTTGCTTCCTAGAAGAAAAGTACCTGCTGCTACCAAGGATTGAATTCTCAACCTCCTGAATGGAAGGTGTCTTCACCACTAGGCCACCATGCTATTCACTACCAACAGATCTATGCCAATGAAAGTAACACACACACAGCCCAGACTCCAGTTGCCACATACATGTTGCAAGGTAGATATCAGATTAGACAAAAGACAGAGGATGTTCCAGAAAGGGGAAAATGGGACTAAGAAAATATTAAGTTCTTTCTTCTTCCCATAATAAAGTATGCTCTTACATTTTTTTTCAACTGATAGCATTATGGTCTAATTGTACATACAACCAAAATCCAGAGAGCAATTTGGTCAACCAATAATGTATTTCAGTGGTGGAATTATTAAGGGAGGCATTGTAACACCCTATTCTTTATTTTCTCTTCTTCTATCCTAAATACCAGACTGACATTACACTTCTTTAAGTTTGTCTTATTAGTTGTTATCTATTGCCAATAGAAGCCATTCTGCTCCTTGAGTACCAGTAATGAAAGATGTATTGTATACAAGTAGTCCTCCACTTACAACTGGTCAATCAACAATCATTCGGGGTTACGACAGACTTAAAAAAAGTTATCAGTCCTTAAAGATACATCTGCCGTACCACCTCTGTGGTCCTTCGATTGCATTTCAGGTGCTTGGCAACGGGCTCACATTTATGACTGGTTGCAGCATCCCCTGGTCACGTGATAGCATTTTGTGATGCTTTCTGCCATTTTGCAGCAAATACCGCCTAATGGATAAAATGGATTCGCACTTACAACCATGTGGTTCACTGAATGATCATGTGTTTTGCTTAACGAATGTGGCAACTCACTTAAGAACCACCATAAAAACAGTCACTCAATCGTGCCTCAATGTATGATTGTAATACTTAGTCAAAATTCCAGGACTACTTGCGGTTGTAAAATCAAAGACTACCTATACTGAATTATACCACTGAGAATTCAAATGATGAGATCCAGTAAATCCTCCCTCCCTTAAGAAGGAACCACCCATACCCACATTCTATGCTCTGCATACCTTCTGAGGCCTCACAGCCTTCTATAAAGATCCCACCTAGGTGGGGCAGGACCCAATACCGCCGTCGATAACGATCTTGCCCAAGTGATGATGCGCGTAACAATTGTGAGGAATGGAGCAGCTTTTTGCGAAAGAACATCTGGCGCTGCAGGAAAAATCAGAACACCAAGAATGTAAAAGAAAGAGTTATTGTTTTAAACTTTAATTACCAGAGAAAAGAGTGACATGTTTCCACCTATCACCTTTATAGGAAATCCCAATACTCACTGCTACATCTAGCAGAAGCTACAAGTCTTCTATTCTATTCTATTTATTTTTTTCAACAGCAAACATTTACCTTGGAAATTTTTTCAATTTGCCTCTCTAGCTCTGGCACGCTGGAAATCAAACTTTCGTTCTGTGGAAAGAGGAGACAAATTAAAACCAGACTCCTGATTACCTCCTCAAATAAGTTTTGTTTTGAAAACATTGTACCTCCCAAACGTAAAACATTAACTCTTTTGATTCTCTTGGCAGTTGAAATGTTTCCCGTTAAAAGGCCAAGAGGGAAGTATGACACCTGTATTTGTTGACAGCTATAACTCTTTAGGAAAAGGCAAATTTCATTTAAAGACAAAGAATATGCAGAAAATCCTTCTAGGAATTTAAAAAAAGAATATTATGGTGCTTGCAGTAGAAATCCTCAAACATCCTTTCCTAAAAAAAAATAATTTTTATGTCAGAAGTTGTGACATAAATATAGGGTTTCAATTATTCAGTATTTGTTGCGTTAAGAGAGTAAGATACTTCTGTCCAAACATGTTATCATTATTAGAGCAAAGATTCAAGAACACATCATATTCCTCATTGACTCAGTTGTGCTAAAACCTACTTCACTCTCTCTCCGGGTTTTGCATGCTCTTCTTCTCTCCTCTTCTTCTATTTCTTTGTCCTCATTTTCATCGATGATGCGGGAGCTCCGTCGCCATCGTCCTTCCTCCAAACCAGTGATTTCTGATTCAGGACGTCCAGTCTTCTTAGCTAGGGCAATCTTTAATCTTCAATACAACAAGAACAGGAAATGTAAAGAAAAGGGACATTACCCTACTACCGTGATGGCGAACCTATGGCATACATGCCAGCGGTGGCATGCTGAGCCCTCTCTGTGGGTACAGGCGCAGCGGTCAGCTGTTTGTCTGGTTTCCGTTCTTTGCGGGTGCCAGAGTGCTGGAAAAATGCCTGAAAAATGCCCCCAAAACAGGCATGTGCGCATGGGCCAGCTTGTCTTTGGGTTTCTGGCACTCCAGTATGCACGCGCGCACACACACACACACATGCACACATGTTCCAGTTTGGGCACTCGGTGCCAAAAAGGTTCGCCATTACTGCCCTACTACAAAGGGTTTAGATGATCCATATAGTAAAAAGGAAGAACAGGAGAAAAAGTTGTTATTCCTAAATTCTCTGGTAGATGAAATGTTGTAGATTCCTAGGGTCACAATAAGATTGCATACTACTGTGATTTTCACATTAAATAGATTTATGATCAGTATGTTTTGGATTCCTCTTATTGTCACCGTGTTCCCATAGATAGAATACAGCAGGCCAAAATTAATTCTACAGATCCATACCTGCGCAACTTTCCCTCAATGATCCACTTATTTCTCCTATGGTTGGACATGCTCTCCAGAGTTTTGTCAATTTCGCTGCAGGATGTAGAAAAAAATTGTTAAGGGAGTGGGGAGGACATATACAACAGAAGAATGGCATTGCTTTTTTTTCAATGTCTGTGTGTAATGCTAATTTCAAGAGACATTTGAAAATGCAATCTGGCTTATAACAAAGGAGATTAATCACTCCTTCCTTTAGGACAGATACCCCCGGCTTATACAGACCCTGCTTCCTCTCCCACTTCATCAACACTATTTTACTATGGTTTCCTAAGTTTGAGTATCAGTGGCAGCACTTCTACACTGTGAATACTTTCTCTACCTGTCTCAGAGGAGGTCACTGCAAGTGTCCGAATTGATTCTCCTGTGGATCAAAGATGTATCCTGACATGTGGCAGACAGAATTCTTGTGGCTAGTACATATGTCTAAACCTAAACGGCACATATGTTGAGAAACTGATGCCAAGGGCCATGTGTGCATGCACGCATGCCCTCCCACCCTGCAGCTTTTGAATGTGGCCACCTTGGAAATTTCCAAAAGTTGTTGCCAAATTGTAATGTTTTAAGCTAATATGAAATGGGAAATATTACATTTAGGTACTGCAAGCTGGTGCTATAGCCACACTCCAAAGCTGCTTTTGGAGAATGGATCTGATGTGTTGCCCTACGCTAGATGGCTCTCTTGCTACATAAGTCACACCGAGCTATGAGAGGCACAATTGCAGGAGTCACCTAACCTGGCATCACTTACTTGATGATAAGGGTGCTGCTGTTGAGCTCGTTCACCAAGAAGACCAGGATAGCAGCCTTTTTATCCGGAGGCAGTGCCTGGAAGGGTTTAGTTCTCAGGCTGGCACACAGGCTTTCATCCCCCCCAGAGGCTATGAGGAAGCAGCGCAAGACCTCAGACACAGTGTCACGGTTCAGGCTTATTTCTGTGAGTTTTTCACCAAGGATCTTCAAAGTCTGGAAGCAAAAGCAAGAAAGGACCACAGATATACACATATATCCCAATTCCTCCTATCAACAACAGATAGAAATGGAGGACACCGAGTACAAAGTTTTAAAAATAATCATATCACCTTTGCTGAGGAATCAAGTTTTTATGTGACAACCAAGCAAGCTTTTAAAAATTCTACAATCTATGTAACTTGAACTAGATTGCGTTTTCTGCCATAAATGTAAAATACAGCAATGGTGAAAAGGAGGGAAGAAAGATCTTGTGAACTCTTTAGTTATGTTATACTTTGTAGTTCAATGTCTGGTATGGGATAAACACAGTCCAGCAGTCTTGAAAAAAGCCAACTTTCACTTAAAAGAACAAAATCTAAAACAAACTGACTGGAGAGATATGAAAATATGCTGACTGCACCTGGTGAAACGTCAAAGCCAGTGGTGGGGTGGAAATAAATTTGCAAATGATCAAAGGAATTGCACATGTTGCACAGTTTCTCCCTATGTTACTAGAGGTATATCAAAAGTATAATGGGCAGCTAGTTTTTGCACTATTCTTGTTTATACAGCATTGTTATTTTATTATCTTTCTCCACCACTTTTAGTGATGCACAACTTATGGCAGCAGACAAAATAGCTGTGTTTGGGTTAATATGAAGGAATACAAAAAAAAAAAAACAACTGGCAGCATAATCAGTCAACTTTCCTTTTCAAGGATTCCTCTCATAAAATGCATCTACTTTTACTCTGCAAGCTAACAACAGGTTCAGGGAACCTTATGGATGCCTTAAGAGTTCCTTTGCATTAGAATTGAACCCATAAAGCAAGCAATGGTTCCCACAAAAGCAACATTCCAGCTTCCCTTCATTGTAATTCAAAATTTACATTACAAACACACTTTCTCCACTATGAAAGGCAAAAGAGTCTGAAAACTATCTGAACATTAGCCAAGGACTTCTTAACACCAACACTTAAAACTTGTCTTTTCCCCTTAAATATATCTTTTTTTTCTCCCTTGAATCTCTGAACACTTCTTTTATTTTTTTTGCCCAAGATTTCTATTGTGTTAGTTGGAAAAGAAAACTTAAAACTCTGGGTTTCTAATAAGGAAAACAGCAGAATTGCTTGCTACATCTCTGTAACCCTTTGTTAGCTGTTTGTTTCAGTATGGCAGCTATCAAATTATGTGTGTACACCCAATAAATAAGCTGTAGCTTCCTTATCAGTAGTTTACTGAACCCACCACAGCTAGCTAGGTTCACATGTTATGGTAAATCATTAATTATGCAAAGTGTAAGCCGGGTCATTCAATTCTGACTTTAATTATTAGCTGAATCTGCATAAAATCAGATCATCAGTACAGAAGTAGTCCCTGGACAGAGTTAGCTATACTTATTTTGCAGGACTGTGCAGCATTTTGGATTTGAAGGGAAAAAATAGTCCACAGAATGCAGAGGCAGTCAGGTAGCTTATTGTCAACAACTCCTTAAAGCCACTGCATCTATTCATGGGGTTGTTTATGGGACTCTGCAGCAGAAACTGGGAAGAGACCACCTGACTCACGAACCAGGATTATGATGGGGCTGCCATGTGCTCTAAAACACTTTTCTCCCTTTGAATCCAAAGCATTATACAGCAATCTACTCTTGGGATTTATAGGTCAGCTGATGATCAATGCTAATAGGTAGACCTTTTCAATAGATACCAACATAGGAGAATCTCTTAGTCTGACTTTCTTTGTTGGCATTTGGTGACAAGCCATCCCAGTCATTATCCTATTAATAGAATATATGTTGAAATAAAGTCAACCGTGCATGTATTCCTCATTCCCACAGCAGAGAAAGAACCATTATGTGCAGCTTTCTCACTCTTGACTCCCTTATTTCTAACAGTTAGGACACTGTTTAAAAATGTGGCTGTAGTATTCTTAAGGCCTAAATAGGATGCTCAACATTTGAATTATAGCTTCAGTTCGTTTATTTCAGTTCAGTTCATTGACTTGCTTGATGACAAAATAAATTTACATGATAAATAATTTAAGTTTGCAGGATTATGCAAGGTAAGAAAACTATGCAATATTATCTCATTTTTCTTGGTAAAGAATTTGGATTGCTTGAGAGTCAACACAGATACAGTCATACCTGACAGCATGAAGGAAGTCCAGGGTCATACAATGCAACTTTCACCAGCTTTACCAGAAGATCCAACACTTCACCCAAACTATCTCCTACGTTGAAGAGGCCTTCTTGGAGGGTACTCAAACTGGGAACTTCCCTGGCTACGTCAAAGCCCAGCACCTTGCCATAGTTATGTAGGAATTCCACAATGGCTAAGCAATCTGAGAAGGCTTGGCTGGGCAAAACCAATCCAGGAATGCGAGAGAATTCTGGCAGAGGCTGTACAAAATAGAGGAAAGGCAAATATATTAGCACAATGCAAAAGGGAGATGTGGCCCAAACTGACATAAGAGAGGTAATAGCAATTACTGGTTCCAGTAGGTAGAGCCCAAGGATATTTATATACTAGTAAAACTCTTGTTCCCACAATCTTTAATTGGACAAAACAGTGTACCACAGGACAAGGATTTTTGAACCAGGGTACCTCAATTGGACCAACTTACAGAATATATCCAAAGTCTATTATGACCCATGAATCCCATGAAATTGGAATTTGGCATTTAAAAAAAATGTTTTATAAATAAACATTACCATAAAATAGTTTATGATATAATACAAAATGCCATAAGACATTTTTGTGCTGATGTTTGAACTGTTCAATATGCGCTGTTTTCAAGGCAGATCTATCACTGAACGCATCACAACTTTTCCAATGAAACTCAGTACACTAGAAACGGAATCACATATGAATGCATTGAAGAACCTGGTGAGGAAAAATTTCTGAAATGATCCCCCAGCCCTAGCCCACTCCCTGGCCACAGCACGTTTGCAGCCAGGCCGCACAAGCGGCAAGGGAGCATGTGCACACATGCAGCTCCAATTGTGCAAGCAGGGGCTGCTCGTGCTCACATGTGCAACTCCACTTGCACAAGTTCAGATGCCCATCTCCTCTTAATAAGAACTTTATCCTGGTACTACCTGATATGATACATTATACTATGTGCACTGCACATTTCTTCCCACATATGTGAGAAGGTATTTCCCTTCTGGCACCTTTTATCACTGGCTGCTGCATGAAGAAGCTGAAGACACCTTCCAAATGAGTAAGGGTTCTATTCTAGGTATAGCTTTAACAATTTGCATAGGTTAATCTTTCTATTACTATTTTTTTCCTCTATTTTCCCGATCTATTTATCCTATATTCCCCAAAACATCAAATGTTTTCTAAGAACTGGAGTCTTGACAAAGACCACAAAATACATTCACAAATATTCTAAAGATTTAAAAAGTAAAACAATAAGAATGTATATGTGGCATACTGCTGAAGGTTCTTTTTATACAGCATTCACATTCTTCTGGTGCAGAAATCTCTTCTTTATTGAAGAAGATCCTTTCGAAACAGAAGGATGGATGAACCAGTACCTCCTTCCCTCCCTCCCCCCCCCCCCCCCCCCCCAAAAAAATAACATGAAACTGGCTGAGCAAGTCAATGTACCTGGTGGTCTCCTAAACACATATCCTCAGTGGGCTTTTTCATTTCCTCCAAAATCATTTGCTGCCGCTGCCGTTCTTCCTGACGACGCTGAGCAAGGAGATTCTTTTCAGCTTTCCGGGGAACTTTCCCTGATGGTGCTGCTTTCTTATCCTTGGGCTTTACTTTTTCTTTCAATTTCCCTTTCTCCTTTGGCTTCTCTGGTTTGGTCCTTTCTGGCTTGCTCTTCTCCTTCTTGATTTGGGGCTGGGAGGCAGGGGAGAGAAAATAAGTTGTTTAACTTCGCCTAAAGTTATTCCCAAGCTGGCAACTTTCCTCCTTCTCAAGAAATCCCTCATAATCACTATCTACCTTAGGTTTCTTTTTTGGTTCCTTAGACTTGGTCTCCTTGGGCTTTGTGGTCTTGGATTCCTGCTTCTGCTTATTTTGTACCTAGGGAGAAAATCAACCATGCTCAGAACACAGAGAAAAACACCAAGGAGAAAAATAATTGCTCCATTTTAAAATAAAACAGTGGTTTTCCCTCAACTTCTACAGCATATATTTATCCATCATATTTTGCCTGTCTCACATACTAACCAAAACATTCTAAGCCCCCAAGATTCTGCTAACCAAGACATGATCTACTTCACATTGCTTAGATTCACCAGGAAATGAATTGCAGGAGTTGGCATTTAAGTACTTTAATTTTAACAAATATCTCCTCCCCCTACAACTGTAGAGAAACAGCTGTAGAAATACTGGGGAATTCCTTCCTTCCCAATGTCGAAATTCAGGTAATTTTGATTCTCAATTCTTTTTTGCTGTTCTAATCCTTTCACTAAAACCTCTCTCTCACACACACCCCATGTCACATTATTTTTAAATAAGAAAAAGGTATTGTGAACATACATTCGGTTTTGGATTTTCTCCAGTTCAATATGGGAGGCTTTATTAAACCTCTGTGTATCTTACTAGTAATCAAGACAGAAGATCTTACAATATCACCTCCATCCTCTACATCTGCCAAGATCAGGAATGCCTGTTCTAACTCAAATATCGCCCACAAGGATGACCGAGCCTTCTTAAGCAGAATGCACAGCTTTTTCTACTCTATGTACCTTTTGTCTCATTTTCTTCTTGATCTTGGTCATCTTCAGCTTATCTTCATCACTCAGAACCTCTGCAAACACAAAAAGGGAGAATGAGACTAAACTAGCTCTACACTTAATGTCTAACAATATCTTCATTCTTTATAAGAAAGTATTAATTTTCTAAGAGACATTGCTGACATGGCCCAAAAAATATACTCAGCATGAACACAACCCAATCTCTTTTCATAGCTTTGTTCCTTTCTCAGGTTTAATTGTTTCAGCCATTAAATAAGCTTTGGTGAGCATGATTTTTTTTTAAAATATCCATAATGAGGAATGAGGTCTTCATACTCTACCCGCATATAAACTAATGAGCTCTTTTTAAGATATTTTTTGAAGAATATAAATAATCTAAGAGCACAAAACACTGAACAGGCCCGACAGCAAATACGAATCTGGACACTGCCCAGTTCCATATCTACTGAATGATTTTAGCACTGCTTAATAAATAAAAATAAAATACTTTTTGCTGTGAAACTTTCTATAGACGATAAGGTCAGATAAAGTGCAGACAAGACATAATGTTGACATGTGGCACTGAGGATTTTAGTCCATTGTATAATGAATTAAAAATTCTTCCTATTTGCCTCCATCTCTTATGTATTCTGTACAGTGGCTTCACCACATGAAACTGGCAGCAAGCCCGAACAGTCATAATTAAATCAATGTGGATAAATTGCTCTCCCCAACAATACCCAGGCAGAGTTGTAGCTTTATTAGGAAGCATTCAGTATTCATGATAGCGAGAGCATCTTACTGCTTAAAGTATAATAATTACGGAGACTAAGACACCCTGGATGCTTCAAATTTCTTGCAATTAAAACAGAGGCAGGCTATCTCTGTCCCAGAACAGCATGTGACCCCTTCTGTGTGGCATCAGAACATCCTCTCCTCATATTTGCTGAATACTAAGAACATAGTTCCTCACCATATTGAGTCAGAATGGAAACCGTAGTGATGAATCCGACATGGGCTTAAAATAGATTTAAGATATTAAAAACCCACACAAAATCCATTCCCCACCCCAATAAAATTTAGCCCAACCCAATTTTCATCACTGCCCCACCAACTATGGTCCTAAGGCAGTGATGGCGAACCTTTTCAGCACCGAGTGCCCAAACTGGAATGTGTGTGCATGTGCGCCCGCTGGAGCACCAGAAACCCGAAGACCAGCTGGCCGGTGCCCATGTATGCACCAGCCAGCTGCTTTTGAGGTTTCCACCATGCATGCTGGGCAGCTGGTCTTCACACGCACTGGAGCACTGGAAACCTGGCCGGCGCATGCATGCCTGGTTTTTTGGCCATTTTCAGGCTGTTTTGGGGGCCATTTTCAGGCAGTTTTCCGGCACTCCCGCACCTGCGAAGACCAGAAACCAGAAGAGAAGCTGGCAGTGACGTGTGTGCCCACAGAGAGGGCTCTGCGTGCTACCTCTGGCATGTGTGCCATAGGTTCGCCATCACTGTCCTAAGGCTATGAAAAAGATATTGAGTGACCTGATTATAATAAGACAGGACGGATGGAGCACCCATGGATGAAGTCCACAAGAATCCTATTTACATTTCTGATCTTGAATCTTTCTGCTTTTTAAATAACAAAACAAAACAAAGTTCTAGCCCCATGGCAGTGGAAACACAAGGGACAGCTAGGAAGAAGATGGTACCTGCCAAGTACTTCCAGTTCTGAAAAGTACAGCTCTTATTTTCTGTATAGCTACCTGCCCCTCCCCTCAAATTCTCCAGTCATGTTCTCTTACCTATATATTCTTACTGCCCTTTGCTTATCCGTTCCTCTCTTCCTGCTGCCACACCGCTCCTTGACAAGAAATTCCAAATTTTGCAAAAACTCACACATCAGTTTCCAGAAAAGGCATGCAAATGAAAAATAAGCAGATTTGCATGCATCTTGTTGATTGGCCTTATTTTTGAGAGCAAAAGTTGAATTTTCTTGCTGCACGTAATGAACAGCCTTTCCTCCAGATACTGACAAACAACCACTGCCACAAACTAGAACGTTTTCTTGTGAAAGCTACAAGCATGCAAAAAGGGCTGGTCCAACTGGTACCTTGGGTTTCCAGCTTTTTCAAAACTCTGGCGTCCGTCTTGCTCAGCAGATCAGTCACTTTCACTTTGGGAGGTCGGCCACGTCCACGTTTCACTTTGGGCATTTCCTTAGCCTTGGCTTTCTCCATATTTCGAGGGCGGCCACGCTTACCCGTGATGGCCTGGATGCGTGAAGGGATTTCTTCATGTGACAATTTTACCCACTGCACGCCCTGTGAAATGAAGAAAAGGATGCTGCAGATGTTGTAGTTTACACAGGTCAGCAGCCTTTTTGCTGGCCATACTGGCTAGTGCTGATGAGAATTGAAGACCACAATATCTGCAGGGCAAAAGGGCAGATCCTCAGAAGCCACAGAAACAAATCCTTTCATTGACACCTGTAAACATGTTTTTGGTCTAGAAGTACTGTGTTTCCCTGAAAATAAGACCCTGTCTTATTTTCTTTTGAAACCCCCACCACCACCTTGAAATAAGCACTTGACCTTATTTTCAGGGAGGTGTTATTATTTTTGAGATACAGGAGGCGGCAAGCGTGGTCACCTCATGGCTGCTGCTGTGTTGCAATATTTTTTTTTGGGAGGGCTTATTTTCAGGGGAGGGCTTATTTTAGAGCATGTGTGCAAAAGCCCAATTGGGCTTATTATCCAGGGAGGTCTTATTTTTGGGGAAACAGGGTAGAAAAACAATTTGGGGAGAGGACGAAGAGTGGACTATGTGTTTCAAACTCACCGTTTACTAAGCCATTATGCCAGATACAAATAGTCCTTGACCTACAACCACAATTGAGCCCAAAATTCCTGTGGCTTAGCAAGTTGAGTTTCGCCCCATTTAACAAACTGTCTGCCACAGTTGTTAAATGAATCACTGCAGTTGTTAAGCAAATCACTGCAGTTGTTAAGTTAGTAACACGGTTAAGTGAATCTAGCTTCCCCATTGACTTTGCTTGTCAGAGGGTCGCGCAAGGTGATCATGTAACCAGGGACACTACAATCATCGTAAATACCATGTCAGTAACTAAGTGTCCAAATTTTGATCATGCATTCATGGGGCTGCTGCAATGATCGTACATGTGAAAAATGGCCTTAAGTCGCTTTTTTTCAAATGCCAATGCAAATTTAAACGGCCACTAAATCAAGTCAAGGACTACCTACTATGCTTCAAGAGCTATAGTAGTTTGTGAGAATGTCCTCCCTCATTTAAAATATTGAAAGTAGGATCTATGTAGATATTCTGTTGTAAAACGTCCTTTGCACTTGGCCCCAGGATTCCTAGCCCAGTCTTGGCAAAAGATGCCAATGATTCCTCAGAAGAGGAACAAGATCTACCTCAGATGTATCTTGCTCTTCAAAGAAATCTCCCACTGGCATTCGGGGACTGAAGCTGAAGTGTTCACGGCGGACGTTCTGCCCATCATTTCTGCTCAGATACTACAAGGGAATAAACCACGAAAACATTAATCAAGCACTTAAGTTTTTTTTTAAGATGGAGGCTCTCTCTGAAGTGATCATTGTATCTCTGGAACCACAGAAATACTCTAATAAATCGGTGTCCAGAGAAACATACAATCTAAACATGCATATTGGATATCATCCATTACAACTGATTAACAGTCTTAGGTTCTTCTTGATATCTTACAAGAAGTATCCAAAAAAGGCAAAGCAAATCTTATTCCTAGCCAAATGCTCCAGATAGGAACTACATTCATGGAGATGGTGAAGAAGATAGCTACTTGATAACAAATGGCAGTGGATGGTGCGTGTTAGGTCTGAGAGTAACTAGATGAGGAGGAAATGAAGGAGTCTTGGATAATAGGAGGTCACAATCTGAAATAGGGGGATGAAAGAATAATACAAGCAGATGAATAGTGTTGAACCTCTCGCTACAGCTTTGCTTAAGAACAGGAGGGGCAGCCATGGTTGCCTAGTTGTCTAGTGCCCTTCCCTGGACCAGGAGAGCTTGCTCACGGTCACCTCCGTTTGAATTACTGCAATGTGTTCTACATGGAACTGCTCTTGAAGACTATCCAGAAGCTTCAAGTGGTCTAGAATGCTCCAGAGCACCCAGTAATTGAGATTCCTAGGTTTGCCCATCTAACACCTCTGTTGCACAAGCTGCTCTTGCTTCCAGTATCTTTCTGGGTGCATTTCAAGTGCTGGGTCATCACCTTTAAAGCCCTGTATTTCATGGAGTGAAGTTAACTGCATGACCTCCTTTTCCTAAAGACACCTGCCCATCCCACCAAGGCAGATGGGGTGGAAATATTCCTAGTCCCGTTCCTTAAATATTGCCATCTTAAGGGAGCTAGGAAGGCTGCTTTTACTCTGGCAGCCCCTGCCTGATGGAACACTCTTTATTCTCAGGTCTGGCAGGCCTCTACCATCCGAGCCTTATGTAAACCTTTGAAGACCTGTCTTTCCCCCTCAAGTCTGGGGATGCAATGAAGTGACTGCAGATCAGGGATTTGACTTGGCACCAATTTTTTTAAGCAAGAAAGAAAGAAAGAAAGAAAGAAGGAGAGGAGAGAGGAGAAAGAAAAAAAGAGGGAGATAAGGAGAGAGAGAGAAAGAAAGAAAGAAGGAAAAGAAAGAAAGAAAGAAAGAAAGAAAGAAAGAAAGAAAGAAAGAAAGAAAGAAAGAAAGAAAGAAAGAAACAAACAAACAAACAAACAAACCAAATGATGCAGATTCGGGTAAAAAAAGATATTCTGACACAGTATGTCTTTTCTTTGGAAATAGTGAAGAAAGAGGAACTTTGTCTGAGCCAGAAAAAAAAGCAACATTATTCTCAGTAAACTAAATTAATGTTCAAGAATGATTTTAAAACTGGGTTGCAGAATAGCATATAAAATGGAGAAGTCACTTACAAAAGAAATCAGCCACCACCGCTTCCTATCTGGGAAACTTTTGTTTTACCTTGATCACCTCTGGAAACTGCTTCATCCTTTTGCCACAGGGTCCATAGTACCAAGTTTCTCCCTGCCATCGATTGTTCCCTTTCTTGATGCGCACCTCCCTTCGCCATCTGAATACAAAGGTAGTCAATCAAAGATTGGAAACCTGCATCCTAACTCAGAAATATAATTTGCTGTGCATGGACTAGCACCATACAAAAGCAAGGAAAATGGGACTACCTACCCATGTTTCAAGGGGTAGTACACCTCTTCTACTGTGGCTATTCGCCTTCTTGGACCATCACCTGTCAGAACAAACAACCATTATCACTGCTACCAACTAAATCACATTTAAAGGCAGCCAAGGTAGCTAAGAAGCATGAAGAAAAAAGTGTACTTACTTTTGGCAGATACATTTAGTGGTGAAGCTTCTTTGCTGTCCCCGTCTATTTCAGATACAGGATTGTCTGTACCACTGCTCTTGACTGCTTCTTCCAAAGAGGCATTTAGAGATTCTGGTTCAAGGGGTGCCTGAGAATCCAGAAATTCTGTGCCCTCTTGCCCTACTTCACTAACACCTGTCAGCTCTATAACAAAAGAGAAGTAACAGAAAAATAGAAAGGCAGAGAGAAGAGAATGAACCCACAATGGAAAGAGTTCATTGAGCATTGCAGGGAGTAAGACAATGCTTACAATTACTTCTGTTGCATTCCAGTCACTTAGTGGCATGCTACAAGCCGTTAACAGCATATAGTACTTGGAATATAGATTTCAAGTACTGAGCCTCATTGCTTGGAAGTTCTTTCAAGAATTTAGACCTTCACATGATAATTACAATTGTTATGTGAACAACATAGTCCTTTGTATCTACTCAGGATTAATATGCAGTATTATCTTTTCTTCTACATACTGTTAGAGAAGGATTTTCTACAAAATGTAAACTTCCACCTGCATAAAATAGCTACCAAGGCTTCAGTTATGCAGCTATATATTGTATGAGGTATTTCAATATATACTTTCTAAAGTTCTATACAGTTAAATTTGATTTGTCTCCCTCTAACTAAATTTCTAACCACACCACATTTTTAATTGATCTGCACATTTGCTGAGTTCTTTCTCATTTACAGTGTTAAGATATTTTTCTTTGTCCCCTATAATTGCAAAATAAATTAGCTTCACCTCCCTCAGATCTATACAATTTATTACTTGGAAATATGTACCTCCAGATCCCACAACTCCTTTTAAAAGTACTGAGCAAAAGTTATTTGAAGACAGAGAATTGTTTGGACCAATGGATAGGTCTTACTTACCTTGCAAAACTGACTCTCCAAGAACAGGAGGCAAACTGGCACTTCCAAAAAGAGAGGTATCAGGCTGACTGTCATCTGCCAATAGGCTGAAGGAGTCAGAGTGGTTGAGAGAGGGACTGCCAGGACAATCCAGGGCAGAAATGTCAGGAGGATCCTCCAGCGGAGACTTGCCACTCACAAGTTCAGATGTATCCATTTCATATAAGTCTCCTGTCCCTGGGTCTACAAACCATACATTTGTAAAGTTCTTATACACTGTTCAAAATAACAATTTAATCCCAACAATATGTCTTTGCATTACTATTCATAACTTAAACACTAAATATACAGAGTGCTCTTTACACTTCTCTATGTAATTAGACTGGTCTTTAGATATGCTGTACCAAAGAAACATTTAATGATATTTTAAATAAATTTCTTGGTTATTTTTAAGAAAACAGACTGTCACTTGCTTGGGGCTTAGCATCCAAATTATTTGTTACACCGACTTCCAAATCCGAGCCATTGTACATATTTTAAAAATCCATTTTAGGAAAGGAAAAAAGCTAAGTCAGACAGAAAAATATGCCTGTTAATAGCAACATTTAGATCTGTTTTTACTGCTTACATCTACAAGACATATAAGCAAAGAGCACAGTAGTTACGATGTTGGACTAGGAACTGGGAAACTGCAATTTCTGATCCTCCCTTAGGCATGAAAGCTAGCTGGGTGACTTTGGGCCACTCATTCTCTCCCAGCCCAGACCCCCTGTCACTGGATTGTTGTTGTGAGAAAAACAAAAGATGGGAATATTATGCATGCCATTTTGAATTGGACAAAATAAACTTAGGATATAAATCTAGTAATAAATAAGCAGAATGTACAGAATGGTTGGACAATATAGTTGGAGGAAGAGGCATTCACGTTGTTGGGTTGGAACTCATATATCCACATACCCACTGATATGCCCTCTTTATTTATTTACTCACTTAAAAACACTACTCAAAACATTTCTTTCTCCCTTGTCCTTCTTTCTCCCACTGATCCCACATTACTGAAACTAAAAGCAACTATTGGAACTAGAGATCATTTAGACATAAACTGTAGGGAGAAATCAGAACTGACCATTAATGTTTTGCCTTGTAAATCTATCCAGTTGCCTCCATCATAGTATTGGTCTTTTTTGATGTTTATAATTAAATTATAAAACTGGATTTTAAATCCATAAGCATTGAATCAAGCCCCTAACACAATACATAATATAACTGAACCATAAATTCACGAAGGAACTGCCTCTACCATCAGTAAAATGCTTGCTTAAGCCTCTAGCCATGAACAATAATAAGACAGGAAAGAACAAAGTAACAGGATTGCAAGGGCAGTGGCGGTGTTGTTTGTTGTTTTGTATATTGCTGATTAGGGCTAAAATAAGTGTTTACATTTACAAGAATGCTGCTGCTGGAGAAGCTGCACAATGACAACAATAGCAAATGTTTATATGGGAGCTACATCTGGGCAAGATAAAGTTTTCTTCATTATCACTAGTTGTAAGGCCTTAAGAGAACCTTTGTCAACAAAATAGTTCCCACAAGGGTAGCCATGTTAGTCTTTTACAGAAAGATTAAAGTCACTGTGCATCTTAAAAGTTAACCCAGCTTACAATGGAATAACCTTTTATGTCTCACAGCTTATTCCCACCATTTCCCGTGAAGTGCATGGAATACTGTGACAATTGGTAAAACATGGGCTACCCAGATTTCTGCAAAAGAACTTTTTGCATTTTGAATAGTAAAGACAGGGAAATTTCACCATGTATGTATAGCTTCATTTGCTGAAATTCTCTTTTACTTAGATATGTGGCGGAGGGGAGGGGGGTTCAAAATTTTTTACTACCGGTTTGGTGGGCTTTTTGTCCTCCCCAGCCCCCAGGAATACCTTGCAGGGTTCAGCAGGGCTGGGCGAAGGGAAAAACGCCCCCGTTTTTGCGAAAAAAAGGGGTGTTTTTTTGCAAAAACTGGCATTTCCCCCTTCCCCCAGCCCTGCTGAAGCCTGCTAAGTGCTTCTAGAGACTGGGAGAAGGGAAAATGCCTCCACCCACCTCTCACTCAACTTGCTGCTCAACCTCCCACCCACCTTCACCCAAAGCCTTGTACTGCACCAGGAGGCTGAAGTTGGAATTTCCCCCCCCCCCTGTTGCGTACCTTGGCAACAGGACTGTTTCTCTCTGCCTCCTTTTTCAGCCACAAAACATGCCAACAAGGCCAGTGGTGACTAAGGGAACCTGTTCAGGGGCATGGCCAGACTGCCATTACTACTGGCTCAAAAAGGTACGCCAGATTTTTACTACCTATTCGGGAGAACCGGAGCAAATAGGTAGGAACCCACCTCTGGTATGTGGACACCTTATATTTTTAAATGTTTTTTTCACTCTATAAGGACATCATTTCTAAGATTTGGAAGAAACACCTGCTCAAATTGTATAGATATAAAAATGCAAAGATGAAAAATTTCATCCACTTACCTCTGTCTAAGGACTCAAAAGGCTCCAAAGAGTCTTCCAGAGGAGGAGGGATCCGAGAAGCATCTTCAAGGCAACCAGCTCCAGCATCAGGTTCCAAGACAGAGGCCTCTTGGCTAAGAGGCTCACCCACTGGAGAAGAACCATTGTAGCCACATATTTTCAACTCTACAGGAAATATTATTATTAAAAATGTCACATTGAACTTTCTAAATTGTGATTTTAAAAATTATCTTTCACTTCGGGACTTGAGAAAACTTTAAAAATAAGCAGAATCTCACAGCAAACACACACACATCTCATTTTAAATTAATCAAAGAACTTTTCATTCCTTATCTCAGTAATTCTAACCCTATGATTTCATCTGCCTGAAAAAGATACTTTATCATTATTTTACAAATGCCATTCATGTCATGGTACTTAACAAAACAAGAAGAAAACTGGCAGATCCTTGCCCCAAGCTCAATAACCTGCAATATAGATTTAATAGAAGGCCATAGTCCTTGGTAAACCTGAAAACCATGTCACTCGGCCAAACTTGGAAAACCAATGTATTACAGCAATCTGACTCTTGGTAGTCTATAACTACAGTAAAGAACCAAACATTGGGAATTACTATTGTGAGAAGACATATTTCAAAACCACAGAGATGCCAAGGTAGATACATTACTACTATACTCAAGTGTAGGAGGCACAGCCATTTATTTCTAGAAATTTAAAAAAATAATTAGAAGTGGCAGATATTGAAATTTTAACAGTAAGCAAGATTTGTACAGTACCTACTCTTCCAGCTTAAATTGGAATTAATCATAAGGTATCACTGGGCTTATGAGAAGTCAAGTTTCATCATGTCCATTCTGAATAAAAATTCTGAGGACCATTTGTGAATTATACCTGGCTGTGCGTTTTCCAGCTCCATACTGCCCAACAATCTGGTGCCATTTTCTGAAACCGTAGATGGTGGTTCTTTTACAGCCTCTTCATTGCCTGGCTCATCCTGCTGTGGTGAGAAGTCCTGATTCCCTGAAGCAAGCATGGGAGAAGGCTGAGATGACGTGTAGAAGCTTGATGGGCCATTTTGTAGGATTTCAAAGTTCTGATCATCAGGGAAAGAGTCATAGAGCTCTGCTGAGTCAAAATTTAATCCCATGGTCCCTGGGGTACCGTTGGCCCAGAACTCTTGCCCACTGCTTCCCCTCAGACTGGTGCTATGTCCAGGTGAGTTCTGCCGGTTGTTCTCAACAGTGCCATTCAATGGGTATTGGGAGAACAGTGGACCATCTTTGAGATTGTTGCCATTGCCAGAGGGATACTGGGAATAATTCCACAGATAGTCATAGGGATGATGGAGGTGAGAGTTGTTTGAGGAACGGGTCCCTGAAGTACTAGCATTAGATACAGTAGTTAGGCCATTAACATTCATGTCTCCATTTAAACCTGCCACGAGGAAAAAGAAAGAGAGAACAAATACTAAGAGCTAGTTTGGTCATCATCAAAGTTGATACCAGGCAGAAATTTAAAAAACTCAAAGAAGCAGTGCAATATTTGAAGATTGGAGAGACCCGGCCCACAGAATCACTAAGAGTCGGAATGGATAATATCACCATCAGTTTGGTGCAGTAGTTAAGATGCTGGCCTAGAAACCAGGAGACTGTAAATTCTAGTCCGGCTGGGCAAGACTAGGCTAGGACTTGGGCCACTCAGTCTCTCTCTCAGCCCAACTCACCTCACAGGGTTGTTGTGGGGAAAGCAGGAGAAGGAAGAAGTAGTTCTGTATGTTCACCATCTTGAGTTACTTATGAAGTAATAAAGCTGGTATTAAAAAGATCTAATAAATCAATAAAAAATAAATACCAGGAACAGTGACTAAGAGCAAGATTATCTTCTTTTAGACCTGCTTTCTTTTTGAAAAGTACAACCAGCAAAATAATAAAGCTGAATACTCTGCTCCATTAATGCAAGTCAACATCCTCGCACATTTTCTCAGACCACATCATTTTCTGACTATTTCCAACTCCATCCTTCAATTTCTCCCACTACAGAGTTGCCTGAAGACATTTAAAAAATGCATGGGTGCAATTGTATTTTCATTCTTTCTTTTTGTACTGCATTTTGAATCACAGCCATATTCCATGCATTTCTGGCTCAATTGACTTTCTGCTACAAATATGCTTATCCCTGCAATGTACACCACAACAGGAAAAAAAAAAGGTTTTCCCACTTCTGTCACACAAAGAGCAGTCAGAGAGGGTACTTTTATCTACTTTTATTTTGCATTAAATTTCAAGGGTGGAAGTTGTTGCTGAAAAAGAAGTATAACAAAGGATGTAGGTAAGGAGAAGAGCGATGAAGGCAAAGAGAAGGAAAAATATTCTATATGATTTTGGAAGAGGAAGAATAAGCACTCTGTTTTTATGTCATGTTCTAATTTCCAAAGATTTGTCACATTCTATGTCATGGTTTTGAGGATAATCATGAATGATAAAATACTTATGAAGTCTCCTGCTCTATGCAGTCAAATGGAATTGTTTCAGTATGAGAAAAGCTGTTATTTATGTTCTACCATTTTTCCTTTAACAATTCTTCCATAAACTGAATGGCTTCAAGGATTGTGCTGATTTTTATTATATAGGTAGTCCTTGACATGATCATAATTGAGCCCAGTGTAATACATCATGATGGATATTAAGAGGATCATCACATGATCACACACAATTTTACAACCATTTTGGTGGCAGTCGTTAAGCAAATGCCATGGTTGTGAACCTATTTTCTTCAATGGGCACTTTTTGCCATAAGTTAAAAGTGAATGCTGGAAATCAGGGGTGGAAACCCCACAAATCAGTCACATGACTGTGGAAAATTGCAACAGCCACAAACTTGAGCCAGTTGCCAAGTGCCCAAAATGTAATCATGTGATCATGAGTGAGGCTGCACCATTGGAGATTGTTTATCTTTTAGCAACAAGGCAAAACAATAGCAGCAATGTTTCCAAACCTTTCAAAATAATGTGAAGTTTAACATATGCTGAAGGAAAATTACATTTGATTAACAATTTTAGATTTCTATTCATAGCAAGATGATTACCTTTAGATGTTCACTAGACAGCCTTGTTAGGTTATTGTTTCAGAGATATTTCCTTACCTAACACTTGCAAATCCCCTCCTCACCATGTCATCCTTGTATCCTGACACATCCTCCACAACATGCATCCCACACACATTCCCCGTCCCTGCACTGCCCCCTGTGCAATTCCTAACAACCTTGCACAATGTCCCCAACCCGCACTGTGCCTCTCGTAAACCCACTTGTATTCCTGCGACCCACATGGCTCCTCCTCCTCACAGGGAGGTATGCATGGATATTGTATAGGTCAGGAAGAATGCACAAGTATTCATGAGAGACGACCCACATATCAGGAAGGGCACATGGAGTAGATGGGAGATGGAGTGGAGAGGGCACAGGGGTGCAGAATGGGTTAATGTCCAGCATAAGTACAGAGGGACTAGGGAAGTTGCAAAGATGGGGGAGACTTAACCAAGCAATTTGAGACCTTCCCTGCCAGCTTCCCCAGTGCCAACACTCCCTCCCGGCTTTCCATAATAAAATATTTTTCTTGTGGAGGTGGCGGAAGTGTTGCCAATCATGATTGAGTTTATACTTTCGGCTTGCTTCCCCATTGACTTATGAGAGAGAATAGTGGAAATAACATCATGTAACATGGCTGACTGGCAACAGTGTGGCAGTGTTGAACCAGTCACTTTCCCAAATGTCATTCCTAGGGAAGTAATGGGTCCCAACTTATTTGAGGTAGTTTGGTTCAAAAATTATTACCCTATGATGCACCATTTTTCTCAATTGAAGATTTCAGGGAGATATAAGATATTTTGTGGTATATAGATATTTTCAACATAAACTTAAAAAAAGTATTATAAGGTCTAAACCTTTTTCTCCACTAATAATAAAATATGAAAGCTCAGACTTTGTATGCCAACTCTGTTATCTCGATGGATGTAAGGATACACAAAATCTTTCTTATTACTGAATTATCCATCTCTATTAAGACCTGCTGAACCTCACATTTCATTGCAAAGTAACAAAGTAATAATTCCGTACTCAGAGAACTATATACCATAAAGGGAAGAGCTGGTAGCATTAGTCACTGGATCTTGTATAATCAAGGGTCAAGTCTACTATTAATATCACAGCAACGGCCAAGTCCATTGGTCTTCACTTACTTTTGCCTTGTTGGGGGAAGTTCATAGGAGATCCATTTGTGTAGACATTGTCCCCTGAGGAAGGAGCAGGTTTCAGTCCTGAGGCAGCAGGTGAAGAGGGAAGGCCAGTGAAATTAAAATGGTTGTTTGCTTCCATTTCTAAAATAAAAAGACATTCAAGAAAGACTTAAAGATAATACAAAAATGCATTTTAAGTGTGCATCGGTATACTGCATATACCACCTAGCTGATGGATGTGAACTACAGTATGTTGGTTTCCATGATAAATTAGAGATTTGAAACCTTAACTTTCATAAAATAACAGGAGCGTACCTGGGGTAAAACTGAGTTTTGGTAGAACATTTGGCATATCAGCTGAAGTCTGCCAAAAATGATTGATATTGTACTGTACATAGTTAGCAATCAATATACAGCATGTGGCACTGGTGACCTAGTGTACACCCTCTCTGCCTTACTAAAAGAAAACATTAGGTTGAAACCCCAATTGACGAAAGCTGACAGGCAGAGATGAACAGGCAGGAATCAATTACGGTATCTTTGAATTTGTCTGGATGATAAACACCTGGAATGAGTTTTAAATAAGTTTTCTCTTCTTGTTTCATGCCTTTTATATAGTTCACCTATTGTTGCTTATTGTTATTGTATGCTTTTATTAATGTTGCTTCTCCTTGAAAAGTTATGCAGGTAGCCCTCAACTTATCACTGGTCACATAGCAACTGTTCTATGTTATCATAAGCTCCCCCCCACCTCCAAAGGTACTTATAATCTGGTCCCAAAGTTCCAACAGCTGCCCTGCCCCGTGGTCACATGTCTATATTTCAGGTGCTCAGCAACCAACTGTATTTACAGCAACATGTCTGTGATTTGTTTTCCCCCCAAAAATCAGCACTTATTTTGGGTTTTGGCAAAAATACCCCATAACAAAAATGGGTTCATTTAATGACTAGTGTTCACTTAAGGATTGTTGCAAAAAATGTTGCAAAATTGGGTCAGTCATGTGGGTGCTCCCTTTATGACCATCACAACCTACGACCATAATAGGGAGGCTCCACTACAGTTGTACGTCCTTGTCTTACAACTGTAGTGGAGCCTACCTATAGTAGTCAATTAATAAAGATTCAGATTTACAACCTGTACTCAATCAAAACCCTACAAGCACATGTTCACAATTTGGGCAATTCTATCCAACTGATGTAGGATTTTTTTCCCCTCCTGTATCTTAAGAGGAAAATGTTTCAACTACGAATGAAAGCAAACTTGGCTGCAGTCCACTTTGCCAACAGAGGCAGTCCTTGGCTTATGTTTATTTGTTCTACAACTGTTCAAAGTTGCAGCAGCGCTGAAAAAATTCCAGCCATTGCATCCCCACGGTAATGTGATCAAGATCTAAGTGTTGGGGTCACAATTACAATGTTCAAGTGCAGTGGTGGTGAACCTATGGCACACAGAGCCCTCTGTGTGGGCAACACACGCCATTGCCCCAGCTCGTTTCGGATCTTGTGCTCCATAGTATATGCCAATCATCTTATAGGCCCTCTCACGGCTTCTGCTAACCCTCCTGTGCTTTCTAACACTCCACCCCCTTGCAGCCTTCCCATATGCTCCTTAACTAGGACTCCTCTTCCCCCATAAAAATCAGCAAGTCTTAGGGTTACAATGGCTACCAGCCTGCTAGGATTTCTGTCAGTAAGTGATGCGAGTCATCACTTACCGTATACAACTGGAACCAGCAGTTCACTATTACTAATCAACATGGTCACTAAACGAAAAACAATGTGACTGTGCTGGACCCATGCTACTTTCACTTCCCTTGTTACGTAAATCACCCTTGTCATTAGGTAAGATACCATGTGACCATGACTTTCAATTTCACTTCATTGTTCTCCATTAATTCTGCTTATTGGAAGCCGGTTATGAAGTTTGCAAATGGCAATCACACGACTATGGGACAGTGTAATACCTGTAAAATGCACACCAGTTGCAAAATGCCTGAATGGCAATTGTGTGATTGTGGAAAGCTACAACGGCTATAATTGTGATGATCAGTTGCAATGCCTTTTGTTTCCAACCATAACTCTGAATGGTTGCTAAACAAGGCTATCACTAAGCGAGGACTACCGCTGTCTGTAAATTTAACTGTCAAGAACTGATTCTTTTTATTACTATTTTGCAAGACGAAAAAGAAACTAGAATGAAAAATCGATGACACAGCAGTAGCACTTAGACTTATATACCACTTCACAGTGATTTCCAGGCCTCTCTAAGTGATTTACAGAGTCAGCATATTAGAATTAGAAGGAATAGTTAAGAAATGCAACTAGACTTGAGGATAAATATAAACATTTTCAAATTTCCTGCCAAAATTTATTTTTACATATAAAATTAATCTTATTTCTTGTGATGGGTTGCCATTTATGTGAAGTAAATCAGCCTCAAATTTCATATAAAAGATTGTGGGTGATTTTCTTCAAAAATTAATTCTCAAGAACTTAAAATGTTAGCAAAGAGTTTTTAACTTGTCCTATGGCACAATAAAGATGGTTTATTGGAAAATCTCTCTTCATCCTCCACAAGAAGCTCAGCTAGAAAAATGCTCTCTGTGGCTCCTTTGGAATTTAGTTGTGTCTGTAGGATAATTTTCCATGGATTGTTTGGGTTTCTACAGCAAGGCCATCTGATTAACTGCTTCTAGAAGTAGACTTACAGTAAATTCTAAACAAGCTACAAACAGCAATAACCAGCAGAATTTCCAGCAATTTCTCTATGATCTGACAAGTACATAGGTAGGTTTCCCAATAAGCTATTTTTATAGGTTACAAATCATCTCTAAGCCATACTTAATAATTAATTTGAGAGTCAATGAAAAGACTGGATAATCCCAGAAAGTAAGAAGAAACTCAATCAGAAACGGATGCATTTGGTGAGGGTGACAGCTATATTCTGAATCCAACAGCAACTTTAACACACACACACACACACACACACACACGTCTTGTTGTACTCGGGTCTTTTCCTGTGTAAGATTGAGATTGTCTTGGCAACGTTTCGGTGAGGTCTAACTCGCCACACCAGCCTGAAGATGGTGAGACCTCGCCGAAATGTTGCCAAGACAATCTCAATCTTACATGGGAAAAGACCCGAATACAACAAAACAAACATACCTATACCCGTGAAAATCTACAAAAACACACCGATAGATCAATCGATCGATAGATAGATAGATATAGATATATAGATATAAAAAATACACACACACACACACACAAAATAAACTAAGAACATGTCATGAATGAAGTACATACATACACGTGTGTGTACTTCATTCATGACATGTTAGTTTATTTTAGAATTTGAACAACCAAAATGTGTTTAATAGACAAAAAAGCAAATCAGAGTCCTGTTTCTCAATTGCTTATTCAAATAACAGAGAATCTATATAAAAACATATAGCCACCCCCCTTTCTCTGTGTGTGCGTAATTGCTCTCCTGCTATATTTACATGGTATTTGTTAGAAAACAATGCTTTCAATCTATCCATGATTGCTAAAAGTTGAAAACAACTTGATGGCTCATTATCATTATCATTATCACACTCTGGAAATCCTCTATTATTTAAAAGAAACTGTCAGGGGTTATTTAGGGGGAGAGCATTCCTTAATGTGGGGGCCATTATAGAGAAGCACCTATGTCTGATTTTTATATCCTAATATCATAGCAATTACTAGCAGAATTCCCAGCAATTTCTTTCAGGATATTTTTAGTAGACAGATTGATTCTAGCAGCAGAAAGTGCAGAAACAGTAATGCTACTTATGTTTTATGACTCTCACAATCATTCTCTCTAATCTAGTAAATCATTTGTTTGTGAGTTCTTCTTTTCAAGATAACAACAAATTCCTCATTGGAACAGCTGAAAGCACCACATGAATTATTTTAATCATAAGCCCAGGATTCTAATAAAAGATATAGGTATTGCTTGCTTGATATGCAGATCAATGGCCATCGAGATTTCTTTAAGAGACAGCAGACTGGGGTTTCAGGCAGATAGTGGCCCCAGATGATTTTCATATGTTGAGCTGGTTCGATCTATGTTAGTGACCATCATTGAGAATGAACTAATACTACTTTGGAGAAAGCCACTAGATAGAACTATGCAGACTGATAATTCAGAGATATTATAAAGCAAAGAAGCTTTCAGGACTGCAAACTGGAAAGTAATTTTGGGTTTCAATGCTGGCAAAACACATTTCTACCACATGTGAATCAGAGGCAAACTATTACATATTGTTTGTTTTGTTTCAAAAATTTTAGGAGTAATAATAGGAGTACAGTACACTGTATTTCCCCCTAAGACAAAGGAAACGGCAAACAAGGCCATCTGTTGTGGAAAAATTTATACCTCACCTTTTAATATTCTCAAATAAAAGCTCTTGTACCAAAAAGATACTGTTGGTAGCAATAAGGAAAATAGAGTATACTGTGACCCAAATATATAAAAATGAAAGTGCAAACTATCTCAAAAATATGGGGATAAAGGACCAACTATTCTAGGTTAAATTGATATAAAATATTGTTCTTGTTGCTGAATGATGAGTGAAAACTATACATAGGAAAACATACGATTTTCTCTTTAGGAATGTGCATTTCTTTTGACAAACAGATTCCATATCCATTCCAATTCTACCTGTAGAAGGCACTGAAAATCACCTGCACATAGTTAAGTACATGAAAAAAGCACAATTTTAAGTGCCCTCATCCTCAGGCACAATCTTATGAGACTTATCCACTCACAAGCATAGGAAGAAGGGAAAGAGATAGGTGATTGAAAAGAGGGACAATTTTAAAGGGAGAAAACAAAAAAAATGTAGAGAATATTATATATTTTTCCTTGGCAACCTGAAATCTATTCATGTGATTGATCTGGTCTAAATAACTATTCCTTTATAAATTCAAAAAATCTCACACCAGAGAGAGTTTTTCTCTCACACACAAATACAACTTTTTATTCCTGCAATGTCAGATCAAGCTCTATCATCTAAACTAGTAAACTTCTATAACTGCAAAGAAAAAGGGGAAAGGGCAGCAGCTAGAAAGAACACAGGAAATATCATTTTCCCATATCTTCCAAGGCTATTAAGGGAATCCTATGCCATTTACTGTTTCCCCTTCAAAAAACAACAATGGATGATATCCCAACAAGTGTCCAGAATCATAACATTGCTTTGAATACACCTTTAAGGGCTAAGGTATCAGAAGAAAAAACAGCTGCTGTTCCAGCAGAGAGATAAGCTGGGCTGGACTTGAGTTGAAGGGAGGTGCTAGGAAAGCATTGTAATTAAAGGGGAAGGCAGAATGGCTTGCTATAAAAAAAAGGCCAAGCAAAGTGGTTGAATTAATTGTATTCAGGGGGGGGGGATTAAAGGGGAGGGGTATGGTTAAACTGAAACACTGGGATAATGTTGAGCAGCTGGTAATTTAAAGAGACTTCATTTATATCAAAACTATATTTCTTTTATGACACTGTAACAGTGCATGTTTAAATAAAAGCTTGATAGTCTAAAGCGGACTATCATTTAGCTCAGGTACAGTTATTTCCAAGAAAAGTTTGTTTTAAATTTTTTGTTACATATTTAAACCTTCTTTATAAACAAGGTATTGTCCAGGTTTTCCCCTTTCTACATCTTCTAAAGGTACGGTTGTTTCCATGTGGAGATGGAATGGCATTTGCAAGTAACTTAGGTGAGGCATAGTCTTGAGAAGGTATAGCATTTTCTATTCTTGATTACCCTTTAACAAATGATTTATGGACTTTATATAATCCTGCACATCCTCAAAGAAACAAGAAATCATGTGCCTAAAAACTGGAGAATTCCTGATTTAAGTAGTGTGAACTTATTTTATTGAGGCTTTCCTTTTATAAGGAAAATCCCAGATACATTAATGGAAAGTCAGAACTTTCTAAAAAGTAATAACCAGTTATGTGCAGTGCAAGGCAATTTACCAGTAATGCAACATCAAAAATGAAAAAGTACAAAAAGAACATACAATTTTTTAGGCAACATCTGTTCTCAGCCACTATGAACTACAAAACCTCTTTATTTAACTGGATCCTTTAAAGCAAGGGTGTCAAACGTGCTTAAATGCAGCCTGAAGGGCCAGCCTGGGAATATCAAAGGACTGGCCCGTGGTGCCTCTGCCACCGAAAACAGGCCTCCACGGCCTCCAGCACCACTCTGCCAGCCAAAAACGGGCCATGTGGGGGCCTCGGGAGGCCCATTTTTGACTGGCAGAGTGCTGCAAGAGGCCATAGAGGTCGAAAACGATGCTGGGGGGCAATGCGCAGCCCCCCCATGTTCCATTTTGGCTGGTAAAGTGTTGCAGGAGGGGTCCGTCCCATCTCCCCCCCCCACTAGCCCACAAAAGAGAACTACAATGCAAGGAGGGCGTGTTGGGAGTAAGGGGAGAAGGAAGGTTTGAGGGGAAAGGGAAGTAGGAGGGGAGCGTTAGAGGGAGGAAAGGAAAGTTGGAGGGGGTAGATGGGGTGTATGGAGGATGGAAGTGTCAGGTGGGGTTGTGAATGATGAGTTGTGTTTTCTTTTTTATTTTTTTTTATATATTTTTTTCTTTTATAGCAAATACCCTGTATATAAGTGATTGTAAAATGGAATGTGAAAATGAATAAAATACTTTAAAAAAAAAAAAAAAAGAGAGAGAACTACAATGCAGATCCAGCCCTCGAAGAAATCTAGTTTGATATCCCTGCTTTAAAGACAGATGTCTTTTTTGTAACCTGGGGCTTCCTTTTTGTTATTGTTGTTACTAGATGGAGCAAAGAGCAAGATTTTGTTAGGTGTAAAGAATCAAGACCATTCATACAGTTGCAGCAAAGAAAATTTATTCAAAGTTTAGATAGGAATCTAGTCAGCACTAAATTGGGGAACTCAAGAGGGGCTGGACTTGGATCTCTTGCAGCAATTCAACAACTCTAAACTGATGGTTTGTTTAACTCTGCTCCCAGTTTTGCCCGCTGTTCTACAGATTTCAAGCCCTTTTATTTACTCTCCAAGATTTGGAATTTCCCAACTTGGGTTTTGGGGAGAGTTTAAAAGTTTAAGGCACCTGGTTTATTTGTCTTTATTTTTCAGAAGTTTGAAGACGAAATAAGAGGATCCATTCTTTTAGATTTCATACTACCCAATAGACTTGAGCAGTGAGAACTTTGAAAGGAAGTAACATAATCTTCTGGTTCAGGACATTACAGAAACAAATTGAAACCTAGTCATCTATTTAATCAATTTCAAAAGCTTAGAGAAGTAGTAGATAGGATTTTAGGATTCATCAAGAGAAGTCCTTTGGTGAAAGAGAGCACAGAATGGTTGGTAATTCAGAAATAAAATATTAAAGTACATCACACACCAGTTTAATGAATACTATTAAAAAAGAGGAAATTTGGAAAATGGAAAGTGAACATAATAAAGAAAGTGTGGACCAGACAAAGATGAAAGGGGCTAGCGGGGAGAAATGGTTTACAAGTTAGTATCAAGATTCATCCTGAAAATCTGAAACACTAAGTAGAAGACAGTAAGATGAACTTCAACAGGGACAAATGCAGAATCCTACACTGGATAGAAAAAAAAATCAGAGGCATCATTATTATACATGCAATTCTGGATTGCATCAACAGTGGGCCAGACTGTCTAGAATATTATGTTCAAATTTTAGGAAGAACACTAACAAACTGGAATATATTAAGAACTGAACAATCAAAACAATAGGATGTTTGAAAAGTGAGCATTTGAGGAACAGTTCATACGGTTAGCCTAGAGAAAAGTGCAAAATTTTCAGTTATAACAAAGCCTCTTATATAGAAGACAGGACAAAATTGTTCAAAGTTTTTCAAGAAGCAAGAAATGGATCTAAATTATAAGGAGATTTTGGTTGGACCCCAGGAAAAATTTCCTAAGTATTCAACAGCGGGAAAGACTGGAGATAATAGATTCTTCTGCACTGGAAGTGTTTAAACAGAGGCTGCATGGTCATTAGTCAAGGATGCTATCTATACTCCTGTATAGGACAAAGGTCGGCAACGTTCATCTGCGTAGGAATCAGAGGCCATGCTGCTGCTACTGATGTTTCTTCCTCCTTTTCTGCCTCACAGTTCACTCTAACTAGCATCAGGCATGGGACTTGTTGCTCCACCTGTGCTAAGGCAGCTGGTGATACTGTCATCAAACTGGTTGTCCAAGGTGGTGAACTGTCACAGGAACAGCCAAATGGAGCGCTGCTTTTCCCTTCTCTCGTGCGCTGGGGGAAATATTTCTTTTTGGGACTATAGACAAGTTGATTTCAGTTAGTGGTCACATCTGGCCCATGAACCATAGATTCCAATCCCTGGGATACAGGATTGATGATTAAGACTTTCAACCTTATGATTTGAACTTCCTGCAAAAAAAAACAAAAAAAAACCACTCCACAAAGCTACAAAGGCGATCATATGGGTCCTTCCATCTCTATTTAAAAACATGGCTCAACTTATTTTAAAAAAATAGGAGTTTCTTTCATTTATAGCATACACAAATTTATCATTGTTAATAAAATAATTCTATAAGTATTTGCCTCACAAAACCACTTCTCTTCAAAATGTTTAGTGAAAACAAATAACCAGGAATGGTTTACTAACCACTATAAGAAAATTGCTTATTCTGGACTAGTATTTTCTAAATCAGTAGCATGCATACCATTGATGATGTACAGAAATAATGCAACTCCCCTCCACAAATATGTGATAAGCCAGATAGAAAAGAAGGGCAGAGCTGCCATTTTCCAGTCAAGCAGCAAATGAAAAAGAACTAAGCATTCTGGCCAAACCAGACCGAGAAGTTTGGGCTTAGGAGCAAAACAAAGTGAAATAAAATAATTCTGTGCTACCTCTCATTTGGATTTTTGTTAGGGCATAAGGGAAGACTATTCTAACATTGCTTCAGTGACATTTCATTATTATTAGCGCACAATTATCGTACGGGTAGTCCTCAACCTACAACTATTTATTTAGTGGCTGTTTGAAGTTACAATGGCACTGAAAAAAGTGTAAGTTGCTTTACAACTGGTCTCCCACTTACAACCATCACAGCGTTCCCATGGTCCCTTGAACAAAATGGTAATTGGAATGTGTTTATGACAATTGCAGCATCCCAGAGTCATGTGATCATTTTTGTAACCTTCCCACCTGGCTTCCAATAAGCAAAGTCAATGGGAGAAACCAGAATCACTCAATAACATGGTTCACTTCAATAACAACCAGTGATTTGTTTTACAACTGTGATAAAAAGTTCATAAAATGGGTTGCAATTCCCTTAACTGTCATGCTTAGTAACATAAATTTTGGGCTCAATTGTGGTCATAAGTCAAGGACTACCTTGACTACCTATTGTCTATTAGCTGTGTTATTAAATTTTCACACAAAAATTTAAACATGTATATTTAGACATTGAATTGCTTGAAACTATCCCGCAGGCTGACAAAACCATTTTTCCTTTTGCTGAAAAATAATTTTAAAAATTGCTGAAGGGAAAAATAAATAATTTTCTCCCAGCATTATCTGCCCTGATATAACTCTTCCTATGTAAGATCATTTACATGCATTCATATATTCCCAGTTATTCCCCGAATGTATGAACCGAAGAGCAAATGTAAAGTATTAAAATTGTAATAATAACTAAAAAGAATATGGTTTAGTTCAGGGGTCTCCAACCCTGGCAACTTTAAGACTTGTGGACTTCAACTCCCAGAGTTCCTCAGCCAGCAAAGCTGGGACTCTGCTCTGGGAGTTGAAGTTACAAGTCTTAAAGTTGCCAAGGTTGGAGACCTCTGGTTTAGTTAGTACAAAGACCAATTTAGGGTATCTTCTAACACAGGGCTGCCAAACTCCCGCCCCTGGGGCCAAATGCGTCACCTGCTGGCCATGCCCACATCTGGGTTAGCAAAGGGGGGGGGAGTTTGATATGTCACCTGATACCACCATGACAATGTGAGTTTGACACCCCTGCTCTAACAGATACCAATGAAGAGTTAAAGACTCCTTCAATTTGAGCTCAACTCCTGGTCATATTTATATAGTTTTTATGTAGTTTTCTTAGCAGCAAAATTCTGACTTTTTAATCTATTTTACAGCAGAAGCATTCTTTGAAAGTCTATCCAAATTCTAGCCAAGATTGACTTAGTTCCAGAAATCAGAAGTCAAGGTCAAGTCAGGTGATACCACCTGCTGAGACACCAAGGAAGGTTTCAGGATCTCCTCATTTCAAATGTACATTATTTAAAGTCTTAAAAAGTATATCTTTATTGAAAATCATTCTACCATCTGGCCACCTTCGAAGCTATATTTATGCAAGGTTACCATCCTCTGTCTTAAAAACAACTTAGGAGTCATGAGAAAATATTTATGTGAGAAACATAGTAGTTAATCCTTTAAAATTTAATTAAATACAGAAATATGTCTACCTGAAAGGGTTGGCGTCTTTGAGCAAATTGTTAGATATGGATCACTTTCTAAGATTTGCCATTTTGCTAGATTAAAAGATACACAAACGACTGTCTAATATAATGTATGATATAATGTCTTTAAAAAGTGATATTCTCCAACAGCAGGAATTTTATTTACTGCCTTAGTGCTTCATAGAGAAACAGGGATAATCTAATCAGGGAGTTTAGGGAAAGTTATAAAGCGAAACCCTTTCTGATTCAAAAGAAAATTTCAAAAAGCAACAAACACAGCTGCCATTTCCAGGCCACTTCCTGCAAGGATGGGGGAGGGAGCAGAAGAAAAGGATTGTTTGCATCAGGTTAGGCACACATGATTCAGCAAGGGAAAACAACAGCTCAGAGCATTCATTCACCCTAGAGCCACTCAAGGCTCTCTCTCTCACTATGCCTGCATCCCACCTCCACCCACACAAAAGGCTCTCAGCCTTAGCCATGATCTACCTGAACTCAGTGATCTCCGTCTCCCAAAACAGGTATATTGGCCTTTCCAAGAATTTAAGAGATTGTCACGAAATAGATCATCACCTCGGATTATCTTCCAGGCGAGACTCTTTCTCATAGGCATGATACGCCCATGGAGATTCCCCGGCATCAGATTGCACCTCCCCCACCTAAGTATGTCAGCGGTGATGCCAGAACCTCAAGCTCTGCCACCGTAAAGAGACCCGGGTTCTTCTCTCATATATGCCCAGCGAAAAAGCTCTCTTGCCAGCGCCAATCTCACTCGAGGTACCAATGGATGCCCATCGGCCAATACAGGAGCCCTTTACTTGTTCTCTCTTTTTTCCTAAAGCCATTTTTCTTCCCAAGCTTCCTCGGCAGGGAAGGATCCCTGAGAGGTGGGGCAAAGACTCTCGGCTGACCCACCTCTTCCTTTGCTCCCACCTCCCCAATAAAGTCTTCCTTAACCTCCTCCCTGGTCGGAGACCACGCTCGTCCTGCTGCATCCCCCAGAAAGCCCCTACTATGGCCTCCCTCCCCGCAGCCCTCCTCCTCCTCCTCCTCGCTTTAAAAGCAGCCAAAAGATGGGGAGCTTTTCGCTCGCCTCCCCAACTCCTCTCGCTCGAGGCTCATCACCGGCCTCTCCCTCCCCCCCCCAAAAAAAGTGCGGAACCCCTCCCCCTTTCCCCCAAGGTTTCGAGGTCCTTCGCCTCACAAACGAGGCTGCTGCGGTGACTTAACGATTCGCCTTTTCTTCAGCCACCAAGCCAGGCCTCCCCGGTCGGCCGCCCGGCTTCCCAACGCTCTCCGCCCCCGAGCCGAAAGCTCTCGAGTCTTTTCTTCCCACAAACACACGCACACAACACGCACACGCGAGCCGCCTTTTAAACACGGGAGAACCATGACTTTAAACCCATTCCCACCCGTCTGGGCTTCCCCACGTTTTCCTCCTTCCCCGGCTCTTTCCCCGCTCCTCGGGAGGCGGCTCTTCAGCCCCGGCCTCTCTTCTCCCGCACCCATCCACCCCTGAGGGCTGGCCGCCAGGACTTCCCATCAGAGCGCCGGGGCCATTACGGATCCCTCCCCTCATAGCCATTCCTCATTATCCCACACCCGCGTCTTTCCTCACCGCCCGAGCGGGGCGAGGACGGACTCGTTCCCCGGCGGTCCCTGGTCCGCGCCGCCGAAGTAACGCCGCCGCTGCTCCTGAGGGATCCGGGCCCAAACTTCCTTCCCTCACTTCCTCTCAGAAGAAGAAAAAGAACCGGAGTCGCGTCCCAGGCGCCCCGCGGCCTCCTGGAGGAGCTCTTTCTCCCCCCTCCCCCCGCTCCCTCCTCACCTGTGGGAGGTGTCAGCCGGCTCCCCTCACATGGCCCGCCGGAGGAGCGGGGTCGGGCCCTGCGGGTGGTGGGCGGGTGGGGGAGAAGACCCTGCCGGGGCCGGCGAGTGGAAGGGGCCGCCGGCCGAGGCGAGAGCCGCGAGCAAAGGCAGGCCGGAGCCAGGCCCAGCGGCCGTTGTCGTGGTTAACCCTCCCTCCTGGTCGTCCTCGTCGTCGTCGTCCCTGGCCAGGAAGCCGAGCCAGCTTTGCGAAGGACCGAGAGAGAGAGAGAGAGAGAGAGAGAGCGCCGGGACCACGGTCGACGGCAAGCCGCCACCGCTGCTGGGTCCTAGAGCGAGCCCTCCCGCCAGACCGCGCTGAAGATGGGAGTCGGAAGGCGCGAGCGCCACCTCCGCCGCCAGAGGAGGCGCGCGGCCTCAAAGGGAGAGCGAGCCGGTCCGAGATCGCCCTCCCCGTGCAAAAAATAAAATAAAATTTAAAATAAAGGATCCAACCCTCTGAGGCGGAAGAAGCTCTGGCAAAAAAAAAAAAAATAGTACCCAAGATCTACTTTCTTCTGCAAAAGAGGCGACGGAGGGATTTGGGAGGTCAGTGTAAAAAAAGACTAGCTAGGGAATCTTGCTGGGTTCGGGCTATGCTCTGCAGGCCCGTCTGGGCTGGGCTTGGGGAAAAAGGACCCTTGCTGGTCTCCAACTCTGGACGGCCATGAGAGACACGGGAAGATGGTTAGCCTCGGGCAGCTTCAGCTCACGTTGCAGATTTGGGAAGGTTGTGTTGTTTTCTGATTAAGTAAAAGGCAACCCGGGCAGGGTTCCCCCGTTGCTTCATTTCTATTTCACAACAGATCAGGATGAAGAGAAAGGAACTCGGTGAGCCACGTAGAGTGGCTGAGGATCTAAACCAGCACTTCCTTGCCTCGTTGTGGCCTTTTGCAACCCAGGCTGGCTCCTCCAACCACTGTCAGGTTATCAAAGGATGAGAAATAGAGTGCAGGTAGTCCTCCGCTTACAACAGTTCATTTACTGACCATTCAAAGTTACAACAGCACTGGAAAATGTGACTTGTTTTTCATACTTGCAACCATTGCAGCATCCTCGTGATCAAAATTAAGACGCTTGGCGACTGACTCATATTTATGACAGTTACACTGTCCCGGGGTCATGTGATTACCTTCTGCGACCTTACAAGTGAAATAATGGAAAAGCCAGATTCACTTAAAAAGCACGTTACTAACAACTGCTACTTAACTGTGGCAAGAAAGGTTGTAAAATGGGACTAAATTCACTTAACAACTGTCTCGCTTAGCAACAGAAATTTTGGGCTCAATTGTGGTCATACATTGAGGACTACCTGTAATACATTTGTTGTGCAAGGGGCCTCAAGCTATCTTCAATGTGAAACACCTTGTGGGAAGTATGGAAATGCATGTGCTTAAAAGCAATTGTGCTTGTCGTTTGAGGCTCTAGGGGGCGGTGCTCATCTCAGTTTCTAAGACGAAGACCCAGTGCTGTCCAAAGGCGTTCTCCATGGTCATGTGGCCAGCATGACTAAACGCCAAAGGCACATGGAACGCTGTTACCTTCCCACCATAGTTGGTTCCTATTTTTTCTACTTGCATTTTTTTACGTGCTTTCAAACTGCTAGGTTGGCAGAAGCTGGGACAAGTAACAGGAGATCACTCCATTAGCCGGCGCTAGAGATTTGAACCGCTGAACTGCCAATCTTCTGATTGACAAACTCAGCGTCTTAGCCACTGAACCACCACGTCCCTCTCCCTATATGACAAGACACCAATTCTTTGATTTTACAGAAGTATGATTGTCAAAGAGTGAACTTAGATTGTTGTAAGCTGACACAATAAGGAACAGGAAAGAGTATCACAAAACGCTTATTTCATACAGACAAGCTAAAAAGGGTTTCTGGTGATCAAGGGTGCTTAGTAGAATGGTGACTATCAGACAATGGGGTACTGACTTCTATAATGCCACCAGTAAAGAAAACCCCTTAAATTGGGGAGGGGGGGAATAGGCATGCAAAGTGGGCAGGGGGGCTGGATCCTAGTCTGATCTGTGACTATCAAAATAAGAACATGATGCCAATGAAATAAATTCTTAATGGAAATGAAGAGTAGTTCTTGGAAGTTAAGATTGTGTGGCCAAGGTTGGGAATCTGTGAAACTCTGCTCCCAATGTTACAAGGCTTTGTGTCTATACTAACAATGCAAACCAGGGGGGACCTGGGAACACTCAAGGTTGATCTGCTGGGCAAAGGGACAAAAAACGAGCAGTTTGCTGTAAACCGGTAGATGGCCAGTTCTGTTACTGAAATGGCAGTGGAATCTGTCCTAATTATATTCCAAAATCTGGTTTGAGTTTTTGTAAATCTACTGAGAGGACATAGGAGTATGTCTGGATTGAACCCAGTATTGTCCTATACTAGCAACAGTATCTAGCTATTTTTTTAAACAACCCACACATTGTAAGATTCCCCATCCTCAAAACTACCCATTTCAATCCATTTTTTTTTTAATCATTCTGAATTTCCTTTGAAAGTGACCAGCCCCTCACTGGTTCATGCAGCAGCATATTTCATGTAACTATATAGCAAATGAGGAATCTTTTCAGATGTGTGTGTTTGTGTGTGTTTATTTGCGCACCTTTGAGTCAATCTTTACTCAGGCAACCACTTGAACAAGTACATGCAGTCTTCTTGACAACACTTTTAAGAGTGGTTTGTCATTTTCTTTTTTCTTTTTTTTTAAAGCACTGAGAAAGAGTGGCTAGGGCAAAGCTACCAACTAGCTTCATGGCTAAGCTAAGGCACGGCTAGAATTTAGTGTGTCCTGGTTTTTAGTTTCCATGTCTTTAACCACTACACATGACTGGCTCTCCTTCATAGTATTATTAAGAGGGAAATCGCTAAAAATAATTGTCCGGATGTATGGAAGGTATAGGTAGCTGTGTTGGTGCATGAGCAGCCAATTCAAAAACAGCAAGGGAGGGCAATAGTTATTTTTGAATGAGTTGAAGTGTCACAATCATATAGAGTAATGTAACAATTTTGTTGGTTCCAATAAAGCAGCAGTAAGGAATCTTGTGGCCTTCAGATATTTAATACTGTAAAACACTTTCCACAATGTTTTACAATTGGTCACATTGATTTGGGCAAAAGGGAGCTAAAGTCCAAAACAAAGTGAACATCAGGTTACCTACTGCTGTAGTGAAGATTGAGCTCTGTTGCGTTTTTATGACTAAATGCAACCCTGTTATACAAAGTCAGCATCAACTTGTTTACTTTAACTGGCAGCAATTTTCTGGCATGGCTTTTATCAGGGATTTATAATGACAATTCCTATGAAAGATCAATCAGACCTTATGTACAATTGTGGTCCCTCTGTCTAGGTTATTTTATTAATGTAAGACAGTATCCCAAAACTTGATACTTTTCAGATGAGTTGAACTGACTTGATCATGCTTAACTGGTATGAAGGGGAATTATGGGATGGAGCCACTCTGAGAAGGGCTTATGAAAGTGTTATACTTCACTTGTGCAATCTAACAGTATTTCTTCCTGATGCACTTCTCCCTATTAATACTAGCAGTACTTTTGTAAGGATAAAATGGAAAAAAATGTAACTGACAACCATTTGCATTTTTCTCCCACTAATTGGGGGAGGGGTCAAGAACACATCTCTTGCAGACCCTTATTCTTTCAGCTACAGCTATCTGGATTTCCTCATCCACAAATTCCCCTATTTAAAAAAAAAACAAATGAGGGAATTAAATTTTCCTTACAGAGCGCAATGTTCTAAAAATATAAGACCTGTAATCCCATTTATGAATGTCCAGTTTACTTTATGGCATACTCATCCATAGCATTAAAACCATTCACAAACCTGGAGGAGGGGGCAGGGCACACAATTCTTTAGGGCAGGACTATACCAAACTCCTTTTCAGTGGTGGGATTCAAACAATGTAACAACCAGTTCTCCGCCCTAATGATTTCTTCCACCAGCCAGTTCACCAAAATGCTCAGAAACCTAACAACCAGTTCTCCCAAAGTGGTGCAAACTGGCTGAATCCCACCTCTGCTCTTTTTGACAAGCCCACACCACAAGAGGCATGTAGCGTAATCAGACTGCAAGAGCAGCAGCTCCTCGGTGCAGATGCCCACTGCTAAGTTCAGCTTTCCTAGCTGCTTGTTGTGTGAGGAGACTGGAACTGCAAGAAATCACCCACCCCTCCTTTTCTGAGATACAGAAGCTGACGCCAACAATGCCCACAAAATACATCTCTTGTGGCTGCAGGAAAAAAAACTGAGCCAGAGGGCGGGGGAAGGAATCAGAGGGCAGCTGGAGGACACGGGGAAAACACAAATGCAAAAATCCCGCTAGCCAAGGGGAGAACGGAAGAAGCACACATGCTTGTGCACCCAACCCAGAGACTATAATGGGGAAAGGCTACAATCTATAGAGGGAGTGGGACTTAGATCCAAATGGATTGGGAGAAAATGAAGCAGAACACATCTTCCTCATTTCCCAGTTCCCTCCATTCTGTGCTGAATCCAGCTGGTTGAGTCAGCCAGACGCAGCAAAACAACTCATTATTCTTATCATCCCTCAGCTCAGCCTCCCACCTCGTATGCTGAAAGGCTCTTATTAATTAACCACTGATAACGACTTAGCTATACTCTGCAGTAGGGGAAATAAAGGGACATGAAGCATTACTCTCAAGTAAGTCAGCAGAGGAGAATACATCAGGGCCAAGCAGCATTAAATGCTCCCTCTCACAGCATGTTTTGTATTGGCTCTGCTATCTCCCTTTAAAACAATGTGCTTTTAAAAAACCTTACAGCCTTTTTTCAATCCTTTATGGCCAAAAGCACCCTTTCCCTCTCAAGAAATTGCCCGCTCTGCATTATCATGGAAACCATCTCTGCCATAAAAAGCTTAGATACCCTTCATATCATTATAGTTTATATCAGGTCTGTATTCAAAGATTTTATATAGCAGTTATAGCAATAGCAGTTAGACTTATATACCGCTTCATAGGGCTTTCAGCCCTCTCTAAGCGGTTTACAGAGTCAGCATATTGCCCCCAACAATCCGGGTCCTCATTTTACCCACCTCGGAAGGATGGAAGGCTGAATCAACCTTGAGCCGGTGGGATTAGAACCGCTGAACTGCAGATAACAGTCAGCTGAAGTGGCCTGCAGTACTGCACCCTAACTACTGCGCCACCTCGGGAAGAAGGCAGGCAGGCTGGCCTCCTTGAATAATAAAACCGCTATTTTTATTGCCTTTAATATCTTTATAATGCCCATTACACATACATTTTCAATTCCACAAAACATGGAAGAGTATAATTGCTAAAATTATATTGTAACTTTCAAAGCTGTCAGGATCATAAAGCACTGGTAAAAATTTTAATAAAGCTATTGGCAACACTTATGTTTTTGCAAAATAAAAGGTTGGAAGCTTGCATGCTAAAAGTGCAGTGAGAATGCTTGTGAAGTTGTGGGATATACTTCTGGATAATATGAAAGGAGCAGCTAACATCCTGTTACAATCAAGTTATTAATTCCTTACATGTTTTGCTCAAAACGGAGAACCCCTTACAGGGTAAGGCTGAGGAGTATGTACAGTTCTTGGCGGACAAAGTTGCTCGGTTTCGATCGGACCTGGACTCCACTCTTGCAGATCCAGCCGAGACACAAGGGAATGATCTGGCAGACCATCTCTGGGTTGAGTTTCAGGATGTTGCCTCCGGGGATGTGGACAAGGCTATGCGAGCTGTGAGCGCCTCCACCTGTATACTGGACCCGTGTCCCTCCTGGCTGGTTGCCAACAGCAGTGAGGTGACACGAGGCTGGATCCAGGCGGTTGTTACCGCCTCTCTTCGGGAGGGGCATCTCCCCACCGCGCTGAAGGCGGCGGTGGTGAGACCCCTCCTGAAGAAACCGTCCTTGGATCCAGCAGTTCTTAATAACTACCGTCCAGTCTCCAACCTCCCCTTTGTGGGGAAGGTTGTTGAGAAGGTGGTGGCCTTCCAGCTTCAGCGTACCTTGGAGGAAGCTAACTATCTTGACCCCTTCCAGTCTGGCTTCAGGCCCGGTTACAGCACAGAAACCGCTTTGGTCGCATTGACCGATGATCTCTGGAGAGCCAGAGATGGAGGCCATGCGTCTATCCTGGTTCTCCTTGACCTCTCAGCGGCTTTCGATACCATCGACCATGGTATCCTTCTGCGACGACTGCGGGAGGTGGGGGTGGGCGGCACTGTTTTGCAGTGGTTCTCCTCCTACCTCTCGGACAGGTCGCAGTCGGTGTTGGTGGGGGGGCAGAGATCGTCCCCGAGGCCCCTTACTTATGGGGTGCCGCAGGGCTCGGTCTTATCCCCCCTACTATTTAACATATACATGAAACCACTGGGCGAGATCATTCGGAGGCACGGGATAAAATACCATCAATATGCGGACGATACACAGTTGTATCTGTCCGCCCCGTGCCAACTCAATGAAGCGGTGGAAGTGATGAACCGGGGCCTTGAGGCTTTTAAAGACTGGATGAGAGCTAACAAACTGGTGCTCAACCCGGAAAAGACCGAGTGGCTGTTGTGTTTTCCTCCCAATAATTTGGCTAATGTTCCATCAATCAGGCTGGGGGGACAAAATTTATACCCCTCAGACAGGGTCCGCAACTTGGGAGTCCTCCTGGACCCACAGCTGAGTTTTGACCATCATTTGTCAGCTGTGACCAGGGGGGCATTTGCTCAGGTTCACCTGATGCGCCAGTTGCGGCCCTACCTGAACCGGGAGGCCCTCACAACAGTCACTCGAGCCCTTGTGATCTCTAGGCTGGAATACTGCAATGTGCTCTACATGGGGCTGCCCTTGAAGAGCATCCGGCGACTTCAGCTAGTCCAGAATGCGGCCGCGCGAGTGATCGTGGGCGCACCACGGTTCGCCCACATAACACCGATCCTCCGTGAGCTGCGCTGGCTACCTGTTGATCTCCGGGTGCACTTCAAGGTCCTACTTACCACTCACAAAGCGCTCCATGGTAGTGGATCTGGCTATTTGAGAGACCGCCTTCTGCCAATTACCTCCCTGCGTCCCATCAGATCGCACAGGGTAGGCCTCCTCCGAATTCCATCCGCCAGTCAGTGCCGACTGGCGACTACGCGGAGGAGAGCCTTCTCAGTCGCAGCTCCGACGCTATGGAACAATCTCCCCGTGGAGATTCGCACCCTCACCACCGCCCAGGCCTTCCGCGCGGCCCTTAAGATCTGGCTATCCCGTCAGGCCTGGGGATAAAAATCTTAGTTTGTCCCCTCCCGAATGATGAATGAATGTTGTGCTTTATTTTTAATATTATGTATTGTCTTATGTCTTTTGTCTTTGTACCCCCCTCCCCGTGTTTTGTAAGCCGCCCTGAGTCCCCTCAGGGAAAAGGGCGGCCTATAAATTATAATAAACACTCTCAAACACTCTAAACACTCAAAATACAGTACAAAAATGTTGTTTGAAGCCCCATCATTTTCCCACAAGGCCGCCTTAGGCCTCTCCTATGTAAGGGGAGATTGAAGGAATTCATTGCTATGGGAAAAGAAGCCTGCATGCAAATGTTATAGGTACACAGATTTTGAGACAATGCTGTGTATCTTATCAGTTTTTAGGTTTGAAATAATAATACTTGATCAAGTCCATCAAAAGCATTTTAACACATATATTCCCTAAATTCTTATGCTTCCTAGGGGCTTAACGGAGAATTACAAATGAAGTTTCATTTACAGTACAGGAATTAGGCTACTCAAAAATACTACAGTATTGTCCGCTTACGAAAGATATGGACCAGGCCAATACAAAATATCTAATTACACAGAGTTCCAATGACTTTGCAGGCCGGAAAACAAGGACAACAATAATCAGCTTAGGAATGCTAGCCTAAACCAGAATCTGTCCACTTCTGCTCCATCGGGACAGATATTGTTATCTATGATGAAAGCATGGAGGCTCATCTTTCATCCTGCAGCCAAACCTGCTTGCAGCTATTTTCCAGTTGGTCCAGCATTTTCTGAGCCAGACTCTCTGCAAGAGTGCATCAGACAAACCCATTAACCAAGAGCTGCAAGCTCTCAAAACCCAATGAGTGGAAGGGAGGTTTTCCCTGCCCTGTTTGCTGGAAGCAAAAGTAGGTTACAGTGTGTTGCAGGAACCTTTCTGTGCATTGAAGCATAGGGTGGGAAATATATTGGACCTGGGAGGCTGTCTGACAAGGAAATATAAAGACAACCACCTCATGTTTAGAAAGAAGTAGTTCTCATATGCCACTGCTTCTCCTTGGAAAAATACTTGGTCTTTACAGGAATTGAATTCTAGCTCAGGTTTTTGTTTTGGTTTTTTTCTTCCAAGTTCAGGAAATCTGCCTAGGAACTGTCCAGAAATAATACAATCAAGTAAGGGAATAATTGGTTCACAACTGACAAACTACTGTCCCTCAGCGCCCCCTTGTGTAGTACACTTATAGTGTGTTATAAACTCTCATACAAACTTAATATAAACGGAGTTAATATGTGTGTTTTGGTAAAAATTGGATCTGAATTCAAATTCTTACTCAGATAAATAAGCTCCTAGGTACCTTTGGGCATGTTAAATCCTGTCAGTTTCAGTCCACACTTTGCTAATATCCTGCCTTAATTATTGCAATATACATTACATATGGATCTATCCCAGTGGTGAAATTCAATTTTTTTTACTACTGGTTCTGTGGGTTTGGCTTGATGGGTGTGGTGTGGCTTGGTGGGTGTGGTAGAGGAAGGATACTGATTTTGTGCACATCTCTATCCCATAACGCTATCACATTCACTGCAAATTATTTTTAGTCAGATAAAATACTGCAGTGACATGGTCCTTGTATAGAAAATGTATGGGTTTTCTGATTCTGCCTTTACTTTACATAGCAGAAAAGAGGAAAACAAAAGCCAGGGTCAAGATGTGTGTAGTGGATCATGGCACAAGATTGCTGTTGGCTAAAACTTGTTCAAAACCCAACACTTGAGCAGTTGGGAGTAACAGAACCATTTGCAAATTCATTAAACATCAGAAATCAGCATTTATCATAATGTCCCTGTACCTTACACAGCTGTAAGTTTTTTGTACATTCCAAACATATAGAGGTTTTTGTATATAGATTTTCCTTTGCAGATGCCCACACATCTGCTGCATAAACATTCAGGGTAGCTGCACTGTGACAACCATAGAGACTGAGTAACAGCATGAATCCACAGTGTAATTCTATGAAAGGACCTATTGTGTTAAATAGGAGTGGTGTGTGAGAGAGAGAGAGGGAAAGAGAGAGAGAGAGAGAATTAAGTTGGAGAACAAAGATCTTTGGAATCCCAAAGATCTGCACTAACAGGAACCCCTGCCAATGGATGAGTTTGCCTCTAGACAGGAGTATCCTATAAATCCACTCACCAGCAATAGTCTCTGTCCTGTCAAAGAAGCATCAACAAACAAAGGCTGAATAAAACAAGGCTGTGGGACATCACAGTGACTGGACAAGATATGGCAAGTTTCTTCTGGGTGCAGAATGGGCAAAGGTGTTGATGTATTGTGTCTTTTTTAACATACTTCAGAGAGACCGCCTTTCTTCACTCAAGAGATCCCAAGCTGAGAGAAATGAATCTCAAGCTAGATCTATTGGAAATAGTGACCTGGATCTCTGTAGGAACTGACTAGCTTCTGCAAGGACCTCTACTGTGTCCTTGCAGAACCTCAGGCAGAAGTGCCTCCAAGACTATGAGCCGGGAAATCTGTTGTTCAGTTTGGGCCCCAGCTGAGGTAAGCCCTGATTTTCTATGCCTCAGTCTTCTTAGCAAAACGAGGACCGTCATATTTGAACTCCCTGCAGAACAAGGATCACTTAAAGTACATACATGGAGTGCTTTGAACATGAAGTATTCATTAAGCAAGCCACTTCTTTTAAAGCCAAGGACTCAGAAATGGAATACATTTGCTCATCCGGCTCGGTGTGTTTGAAGGCATTTTGTTTCCGAAGGGAGGGGGGGCGCTTCTTCTACAATTTATCCTTCTTCGCGTGAGGAAGCTCATTTAAGGAGACCGGGGGAAACCGCCTCGAAGGCTGCAAACTGAAATGAACTCGCTGCGTCAGGAGCGAAAACAAAGCGGTCAAAAGGAATGCCAAAGAGAAGCATTCTGGGATGGACTTCGAAGTTTGCATTTCGGGACGAGGGGAGGGGGGGGCGGGGGGCGCAGGGAAACTTCTTCCGAGAAAGGCGCTTGGCCAGCAGCCTCCGGCGCGTCCTTCATCCGCTCCGCAGCCACAACCCAAATGCCCTTCTCCGAGGGACGCCCGCGCGGCTGCCAGGCGATTCCCCACCTCGCCCTCCCTTACAAGGCTCGAGCTGCCGGCGGGCGGCGCGAGAAGGGAGGGAAGAGAAGCAACTTCCTCGAGTCACACGGGCGGGGAAGGGGGGGGGGAGATCAAACTGCGGGGCGTTCACTTTCCACGGGTTGCGTGCGGCCAGACAACACAAGGAGGAAAAAAAAGCACGCAGCAGCTTCTCCGGGGTGGGAGTGGGGGCGGTCGATTGCTGCTCCCAGAAGGACGGCTGGACGGGGGTCGGGATTGGTGCTCTGAGGCAGCTGGGAAACTCCCCAATCTCTCTTATCTCCTCCTTCCTTTCTTCCTCCCCCCCCCCGCTCCCTTTCGTTTGTCGCTCCCAAGATCTGTCGACACCCCACCCACAAACAAGAAAACAAACCCAGAGGCCATTAGAGGCTGCGTGCGCTGCACGACGCTGCTGCAAAGGTGCAGGGCTGGTGGAAGCGAGGAGGAGAGGCAGATGGTTTAGGTTTTGCGAGTCCCTCTTCTCTTCCCCCCCCCTCCCCAAACCCCGCAGCCTTGCCCAGCTTGCAGCCGCCAAAGGTTTTCTTTTCCCATCCAGCGAAGTAGCGGCAGAAGCGGGTGGGCGCTCGCGCTCTTTCCCCCGCCCCGCCCGCCTGCCTGCCTCCTTCCCTCCCTCTCAGGGCTTTTAGCCCAAACCACCCTGTTCTCTTCCAGCGTGTGAGTCACGCTCAGGGAACTGACTGGCACAGAAGCCTTTCCCGCCCCGAGTGAGGCGGTCTGGTAATTATCCTCACTAGGGAGACCGGCAAAGGGGGGGGGGAGGCGAGCTTGAATTCAGCAGCATTGTCCTCCCGGTTCAATTCAAGCCCAGTCCAAATTGCTTTTTAGCCAGGTAAAACGTAGGGGCTACATAACAGCCAGAAGGCTGAGCCGTCCGCCCAAACAGCAACTGTGGGTGCCGAGTTTCCAACAGATTAACAGATTCCCCTGTGTTGAGGAGGACTGCTAGCTACATTTACAGAAATAAGAGGAGGAATCGTCCTTGTAACGACCTCTGCACTCCAGCCTATCTGTGAGAATCCGTGAATGCCTCTGGCTATCTATCTATCTATCTATCTATCTATCTATCTATCTATCTATCTATCTATCTATCTATCTATCTATCTCTATATATAATGCAGGAAAGGATGGGATAACCGTACTCCTTTGGTGCAGGAATCCCCATGCCTGCAGAGTATGGGGATGGTTAAGCAGCTGGTACAAAAACTACCTAGGTGACATTGAGCCTGTTACTCTCTCAGTCCGATCTACCTGACAGGGTCGTTGCCATGGGGAAAAAACTGGAGGAGGCCATGCCACGTCTGACATCTTGAGGTCCTCCAAAGTGAGATAACATACTAACAGATAAGGAATCAAATGATTGCTGACTTTTAAAAAGCCGAGAAGAGACTTTGGAATCATATACAGATAGTCCTTGACTTACGACTATAATTGAGCCCAAGGTTTCTGTTACCAAACAAGACAGTGAATGTTGAGTGAATTTTGCCTCATTTTATGAGCTTTTTTTTGTCACTGTTCTTAAGTGAATCTGGCTTCCCCATTGACTTTGCTTGTTGGATAAAGGTTGCTAAAGGTGAGCCCATGGCCCTGGGACACTGCATAAATATGAACCAGTTGCCAGGCATCTGAATTTTGATCGTGTGACCCAAATGCTGAAAAAACGGTCATGTCACTTTTTTCTCAGTGCTGTTATACCTTTGAATGGCCACTAAACCAATTGTTATAAGTCAAGGACTGCAGCCCCTGCCTAGTACAAGAATCCACTTCTGCAGCAATCCCTATAGAGGTCCATCTGGCCTGTTTAAATATTTCTAAGGAAAGAAAAATGTCTACCACTTTCAAAGCGTTCTGTTAAGAAATTCTTCCTTGTATTCAAATGAAATCAACATAATACATGCATTACATTTATATGCCGCCAACTCCCATTGACTATGTGTTCCTTGTCATTTAAATCCAGTATTTGTCTTGTCTCCTAAAACAACAGTGAACAAATTTACCTTGTCTTCCACATGGCAGCCCTTCAGGAGTAGCTGTCATGTCTCCCTGTTCTCTAGACTAAACATACTCAGTGCTTCTGGCCATTCCTTCTAAGTTTTTTCTTCCATGCCCAGAGGTAATTTTCTTCCTGAAATATGGTATTCAGAACTGACCCCAGTATTTAGGTGCAGATCAACAAAGAATAGAAAAGAGTTTTAACTTCTTAAGCATGACACTATATTTCTATTGATACAGTCAGGATTGCATTGTTTCCCTCCCCCTAGCTCTATTACACTGTCACCGTATATTCATTTTGTTATTAACCAAGATGCCCAGATCTTTTTTACACATGCTGTTCTTCAACATAGTGTCTTCCATCCTAAATTCATGTCTGATTTTTCTACCCAAATGAAGGATTTTGCACTTGTCCTTGATGAAATTCATCTTCCTGGCTTCTAGTTCGTCAGGGTCTTCCTGAATTCTGGTGTGGTCCTCTATAAAGTGTTAATCTATCCACTCTTTGGTGTCATCCACAGATGGATCTGATAATTGTATATTCTAGCCTTTCTTCCAAGCCTTATATATAAATATGTTGAACAACATAGAGCTAGAACCGAGTACTGTGATGTGCTATTCAACATTTTCTAGCCTGATGCAGTGCCACTAATGTATAATCATTGGGTACAACTGTTCAACCAGTTCTACCTCTATGTAATGGTAGCATAATCCACCTCACATTTCCCATCTCTGCTCTTAGGATTTCATAAACGGCTGTTTGGACAAAAGGAGACTTAAGCAATAAGTAACAGTTGTTAAGGAGTGCCTAGAAAAGCTTTGGAATTTGGAGCAGTGAACTATCAAATTTGGATTAAGTGGTCATCTCAAACATTATTTTTTCATCTTCCATTGCCTTGTGACATTTGAAACATATCTAAGAAATCCTTACCTAATTTGTAAACTATGTCATTACTTCAGGTGCAACCCTAGATTCTAAAACACATGCTTCCCAAAGAAATTCTAGCAATGGCATAAATGTTTGATTTATCACTGTTGTCTGATGGAACAAGTTGACTGGATTTACAGAATCAATAAAACCACAAAGGATAAGTTCCCACAGCTCACCAAGTGATTGTTAGTATGGCTTAGGTATTGTGTGAAGCCAGTCATACTCTCTTTTTCTAAGTCACTGCACCTGCTGGCTAAGGTAAGTAATCCTAGAATACTACAGGAATTGTCCTTCAATAAGTCAGTGGAAAGGGAATAGCTAGTGAGTCTATATTAGTGCTTGATAATACAGTATGTCAGTGGCATAATAGAAATCCCTAGCCAAGAATTGCATTGCTGTCCTGAAACCTGACAACCAGATCTAAGTCACTAGAGAAATTACATGTAGCTTAGGCATCCTAAAACAGTGTTTTGTTAGGACTATGGTTAAACTAATGAGTAAGACCAACATGTGAACTTATTTATTGGCTCAGCTCTGATGTCATGTCAAACAATGTCTCTAACTAACCACAAAGTAGGGTAGTTTGGTTCTATTAGTTCTGATTCTTGACCCCAATTCCTTCCAAGCTGAGTGGGAGTCAAATCATAATTCATTTTATACATCACGTTTTCCATCCTTTAAAATGCAAATAATGGATTAATCTGTCAAATCATATTTTCTTTCTTTTTTTAACCAAATTACAATCAACTCGGCTATTTCCAACTTCTTTCTACTTAGCATCTTGCTAAGGCAGATCAGACTTATTGTTTAAAACCTAAAAATGCTAAACTGCAAATATTACAATCACAGTTAGCAAACTCAGTTCAGACTTTAATTTCCAATGTAGATTTGTTGGTTGGTTGGAATCCATTTCTGGTCAGGTCATGCCCAACTCTGATTAAAATCTCCTTAGTAGGGAATAAGGTATAAAAATGGGCTTACTTTTTAAAGCATAAATAAGTGCATAATCTGGGGCACATTTTTTCATAATTTGGATATATTACATGCCTTAAAAAATCTAAGTAATTGAAAAGAATACCTAATTCCAAACAAAAATAAACTCCATAAGATATAACTTTGTTTTTATTTACATTATTTATTTAAATTTATTGGCTGCCAACTCCAATAGATTCCATTTTTATAATAGAATTGAGGTTTTGGTTCAAAGAAGAGAATTGTTGCACTGAGTTTTTTTTTCTGCTGCAGTATGAGTAAAACATAAATATGAATCGTTTACAGTTACAGGTAGTCCTCGACTTACAACAGTTCATTTGGTGACCTTTCAAAGTTACCACATCACTGAAAAATGTAATTTATGACCATTTTTCACACTTACAACCACTGCAGCATCTCCATAGTTACATGATCAAAATTCAGACTGTCAGCAACTGTCTCACATTTATGACAGTTGAAGGATCATAGGATCATGTGATAATCTTTTGTGACCTTCTGACAAGCAAAGTCACTGAGTAAACCAGATTCACTTAACAACCATGTTACTAACTTAACTGCAGTGATTCACTTAATAACTATGGCAAGAAAGGTTGTAAAATGGGGCAAAACTGACTTAACAAATGTGTTGTTTAGCAACATAAATTTTGGGCTCAATTGTGGTCATGTTGAGGACTACCTGTATTTTCTTCTTGTGAGCTGCCCAGAGTTATTGGAAATCAGGCAGTAAAAAAGTTAAATAAGAACTATGTTTGCACTTTGTACTATTCTTATTGCTTATTTGGTTTTGCTTTAGCTTTTCTATTCACCCATCCAAACATGGTTTATTGAATAAACCCTGTCTTAAACCATGACTTGGTCATGAGTCTTGGGAATAGAGTACAACGTTGAGAATTCCTTTGATCCTTTTTAGGGCCATGATTGCTAAAATGTAGTTAAAAATGTCTATCCAATATTTGCTTAAAAAAGCAAGACTTTCAGTGCTGTGGTTAATTTGTCATCCCTCCTCATCTCTAGAAAAACCAGAAAGTTATTAAAATCGTACAAAATAAAGAAAAGTGCCAGTTTCTATTCTCTATCTGGTTTTGCATAATTCTACATTAAAATGAATGAGAATTATATAAGAATCAGATTTTCTCATAATTTTTTTATTGCACACAACTTTATAAAGATCCTGTAATCTACTGGATATCATGTTTCTCAACAGAAGAGTAGACTAGAACAAACAAACACAGGGACATCTAATTCATGGAACAAGTGATTTAGTTTAGGAAGCACTGTTACTAATACTCTTGAGTGCTGAATCAAAAGTCATTACCTGAAGAAAGACTTACTCTTTCTCCGGCCGCACTGGATTTTCAAATTATGGTGCATGGACTATATAAAGTTAAAGATAAAGGTTTCCCTCACACGTATGTGCTAGTTGTTCCCAACTCTAGGGGACAGTGCTCATCTCTGTTTCAAAGCGAAAAGCCAGCGCTGTTCGAAGACGTCTCCATGGTCATGTGGCCGGCATGATAAAAAAACGAAGGGACACGGAACGCCATTACCTTCCCACCAAAGGTGGTCCCTATTTTTCTACTTGCATTTTTACCTGCTTTCGAACTGCTAGTTGGCAGAAGCTGGGACAAGTAACGGGAGCTCACTCCGTTATTCGGCGCTAGGGATTCAAACTGCAGATCTTTCTGATCGACAAGCTCAGTGTCTTAGCCACTGAGCCACCTTTGATGCACTATATAGATGTACTGTATTCAGACAATGCAAAGGCCAAGGTCACAAAATCACAGCTAAGGACCACACCTTTTGAGAGGGAAGGTTATGTGGCCATCTTGTGTAGGTTATTATAGAAAGGAAAAGAAAGCATTCTGTTGTTACAGGTAGTCCCCGACCACAGCTGAGCCCAAAATTTATGTTGCTAAATGAAGAGAATTTTGCCTTATTTAGGACCATTCTTGCCACAGTTAAGTGAACACTGCAGCTTTTAAATTAGTAACAGTTGTTAAGTAAACCTGGCTTCCCCATCGACTTTGCTTGTCAGAAGATTGCAAAAGACCCCAGGACACTGCAGTTGTCATAAATATTAGTCAGTTGCCAAGTGTCTTTAGTTTTGACCATGGGGATGCAATGGTTGTGTCAAAAATTGTCATAAGCCACTTTTTAAAAAGTGCCGTTGTAATTTTGAATGGTACTACATGAACTGTTGCAAGTTAAGGATTGCCTGTATTGCATTTATTTATCTAAGGAGGAGAGAATCTTGTGCGTCTTCCTCTCTTATGGACCAAAACTCACAGCTATCACAAAGGAGTATGGATTTGCTGCTCTGACTTGGGTAGATCTTGAGCTGAATATGTAGCCATGCTGTCTGTAGAAATCACAAACTAGCAAACCATGTTTCAGAGTCCAGCATGCTGGCTAAACCCAAACCATATTATCAGTTTATAGTTCATTGCATCACATGAACCCAGGAAACTCAAGTTATTCTTAAGATTGATGAAGAACATATGCAGTGCCCTGCTGGATCACACACTTGGCCCATCTATTCTAGGAGCCTGTTCTCACAGTGGCCAACCAACTGCCTAAGAAAACTCTCTAGTTGGCCAGGAAGGTGGCCTTCTTAAGAGATAGGCACATTGCCATTGATAGCCAGGATTTTCATGAATTGGTCCAGTCTTTTTCTGAAGCCCAGCTAAGCTGGTAGCCAGGCTAACCATGGGCAGGTATGTTATATGACCACAACCGTAATTAAGATACATGTTGTGGGTTACCTACATTAGTCTACATTGGTTAAGAAGTTACAATTAGCTGTATAAATGCATTTCACCAAAAGACAAATCATTTATAGACCCAATGTGTGAATTCACCCAAGACAAGACAACCCAACAGATTATGGCTTAATGTGGTATGTTGATCTAGTCAATGAATAGCAGCTTATTTATCAATTTGGAAGTATGCTAAGAACCAGATAGACCCATTCAGGAAGGTTGGGATTTACCTGGGACCAAAACACAAGGTCAACAGCAGAAGATTCTAGAGCAGGAGTAGTAATCCACCCCCACCCACAGGGTTTAGCCAAACCAAGCTTCAGAAAATGAGGACTTTTGCTGGTGCTTGAAATGAGAAAAGGATTTCTTTTCCCTTCTTCCTATGAAGGTGAAGAAGCTAGCTAAGACGGTCTCATTAGCATACCCACCTCTTCCAGGGTGAAATGGCTCCAATGAAAGTGTTTTTCATGAAGACTATGAAAATCCAGGCGCTGCGCCGCAAATGCATTTATTCTGCAAACTCATTCACCTTCTTATGGTGGGATAGGGATGCCACCTCCCAATTTCACCTGCGAGGCAGCTGAGAGAGCAGGCAGGACGCAGGGCGAGACAGCGCAGCCTCCCAGAATAGCTTTTCACCCGTCTCTCCCCAGAGCTCCGAAGGGTTGTTATTACCAATATCCTCCTCTATTAATTTACAAACCCCACCCCTGTTCTGGATGCCCAAATGCCTTCAGAGCTCTATTAAAACACCGTTCTCGATTAAATGTTCTTAACTGAGGACGGGAACTGGGCTTCCCAAGTCTAATCAACAATTCACGGCCAAGGGAAGTTACGAAAAGGAAAACACCCAATGGATCGCTTCAGAATCCGAAGAGAATCGCTCGGGTAGCCTAAGCACTAGATCACACGTCATTCTAGGTGCTTCGTTTCATTCAGGGGACTTCTAGAAGCCAGGATTTCCTCTAAGCCGCTGGCCAGACTTCCAATTTTAGATCTCTTTTCGGATTTAATAGGAATGTTACTGTTTCTTAAAGGGCTTGGGAATAGACCGCAAAAAGGAAAAACGAAACAGTCGGGGATAACTTGCTTGAGAAGAAGCCCCCCCCGCCGCCACCCCGTTTGAATCCCTCTTCTTGAAAGTGGGGAGGCGGTGTTTGTCCGCCCCCGCCAGGGCTCTCGACTGCTTTAAAACAATGTCCAGGAAAAAGAAGAAAAACCGCACGGAATCGTCCTGCCTTTGGGACCCGGGGGATTGCGAGTGGCGGCAGCTGCCGCAGGCAGGGCATGAAGGACGAGAGAATAAGGCGGGGGGAAAAGTGATGGTGAAGCAAGGAGGACTCCCAGGCTCCGCCTGGATCGGATCCGATCAACTCGGTGGGATCGTCTGGGGTTGCCCCCCTCCACGCTCTCCCCCCCCCCCACCAGTCACGCGTCCCGCACGTCCCGCGCCCGCTTACCTGGCGGAGGAAAGCTCTCCGGAGGCAGAGATCTGGGGAGCCGGGCTGCAGGGCGGCGGCGGATCCGACGGGGGTTCCCAGCCGCTTCCTCTCTCCCTTCCTCTCCGTCTCCGTCGGGGAGCAGGTGGCTGTTGAAGCCCTGGCGCTGATGTCACCAGGCTGCTGCTGCTGCTGTCTCCTCCCCAGCCCCATGCAGGAGGCAGAGGCGAAGGCAGGACGATGAATTATTTAAAGGTGCAGGAGCTTTGCAGGCAAAGGCGAGGGAGATCGAAAAGCGGTGTGTGTGTGTTACTCCTAGTTGCCTAGTCCAGTTACCGCCCGCCTCCCCTCCTGCATGTACCCAGAAATGGGGACACGGGGAGATCCCTCCGGCTAAGGAGCGAGTTCGGGGGGGGGGCAGAAAAGATCCTTAGGAAGAGGGATTCCCACCCACCCTCAATCTTCGTACTCCAGGAGGTCACTAATGGGTAGATGTCACGCGGTTGGTTGCAGGCGGACGCACATCACCCTGGGTACCTTAATGCACCCCGGGGAACAAACAGCCGCGAGTTCTTTCCCTACAGCCCTCGGATGGAGACGCCGGCCCTCCCTCCCTCTTTCTCTCTCTCTCGCTCTCTGGGAAAACGCGAAGGCTGCGAGCGTCCACGAAATCATCTCCGTGGTTGGAAGTAAATCCTACCGCAGTCAAGAGGATTTATTCCAGCGGGGGGAAAGACGTTTAGGTCGGGCAGTATTAATTGCGCCTTGCGGACGGAGGGGGAAGTAAATCACACGGACGGAAAGAAAGGCCCTGGCCAGACCTCCGAGTCGGACCGAGTAGCCTTGTCAACAAGCTACTCCAAGCTCACAGTGAGGGGGCCCTAAGTAGGACACGCATTGGACCCACCCCGCTTTTTATAACTCCTTGGGCAGGAGCAGCTCCAAAAGGGACTATGGTGGTCCTATATAGTAACGATACTATACAACTGTAATGTATGTGATACTATACAACCCACTCCCACAAGAAAGCCCCGTTTGGCTGAATGCTTTTCTCTCTCTCTTCATTGGTTCAATTGCTGTGTAAGAGGATGGGATGGCAATGAGACTCAATGAGTATCCTGTTTCTTTCTGCTATACTGTGTAGGGAATACATACATGTGGATCACCTGGGCAATCAAGTTGGTTGCTTTACCTTTTTCAAATAAATAAGGATGGCTGGTGCTCAATGCTGTTATTTCTTCACTTTGGCTTTTAACCAATTCTGTAGCCTACCTGAGCAGCTGGGATTCTGTGAATGCTTTGGGGAGCATCAGATTTAGCCTGGCCACCAGAAGTGCTGCCAAAAGGAGGAAAATTTTGTAAGAAGTTATTAAATGGTAGGACACCAGCACCAATGCCATCGTTTCCTCAGGGTTTCTTTTCTTTTCTAACTTTCTAGTCTAGTCTAGGAATGGCAGGTTAAATTAAATTTGCCCACTTTTTTTGTTTTTCTTTATTTAAAAAAAAACCTGTGAAGGTTCCCCTCACACATATGTGCTAGTTTTTCCCGACTCTAGGGGGCAATGTTCATCTATGTTTCAAAGCTGAAGAGTCAGTGCTGTCTGAAGATGTCTCCGTGGTCATGTGGCCGGCATGACTAAACACTGAAGGCTCACGGAACACCGTTACCTTCCCACCAAAGGTGGTTCCTATTTTTCTACTTGCGTTTTTACATGCTTTCGAACTGCTAGGTTGGCAGAAGCTGGGACAACTAAAGGGAGCTCACTCTGTTATGCAGCGCTAGGAATTCGAACCGCCGAACCGCCAGTCTTTCTGATCGATAAACTCAGCATATTAGCTGCTGAGCCACCGTGTCCCTAAAAAAGAACAAAAAAAAAAAAAAAAAAACCCTCTCAGGGGGTGGTTGTTTCTCAGAAAACAACCAATTCTATTTTTATTGACTTGAAAAGGGGTACTGTATTTTAAATCAAATTCAGAAAGTGTAGAATGAGGGACAAATTTAGCTGAATTCAGAAAAGCCTTTACAGGTAGTCCTCGAGTTACGATCACAATTGAGTCCAAAATTTATGTTTCTAAGTCCAGGCCACCGTCCAGGCCTTCCGCACAGCCCTCAAGAACTGGCTAGCCCGTCAGGCCTGGGGACATGGATAGTTGCCCCTCCCGAATGATGAATGTATGTTGCTTATTACTTTTATTATATGTGTCTATGTCACTGTTTGTACTTCCCCTCCCTGATTTTATGTGAGCCGCCCTGAGTCCCCTCAGGGAAAAGGGCGGCCTACAAATGTTAATAAAATCTTAAAAATCTTAAAAATCTAAGTGAAACATCTGTTAAGTTAGTTTTGCCCCATTTTATGGCTATTCTTGCCACAGTTGTTAAGTGAATCATTGCATTTGTTAAGTTAGGAACACAGGTGTTTAGTGAATCTGGCTTCCACGTTGACTTTGCTTGTCAGAAGGTCACAAAAGGTGATCCCATGATCCCGGGACACTGCAACCGTCCTAAATAAGGACCAGTGGCTAAACATCTGAATTTTGATCATGTGACCATGGGGATGCTGCAAAAGTTGTGTAAAAAAACCGGCCATGCATCACTTTTTTTTTGTGCCGTTGTAACTTTGAATGATCACTAAATGAACTGTTATAAGTCAGGGACTACCTGTATAAGATTTGATCTTTTTAAAAAAAGTTCCAGGGGATCACTGTCTTCTAAGTAAGTTAGGGTTGCTAAGCAAAATTGGGGTCCACCATATCTGGGATGGAAAAATCCAGACAACCACTAGGTCATTGTTTCCCAATCTTGGCAACTTTCAAATGTACGTACTTAAGCTCTCAGAATTCCCTGGCCAGCATGAGTGATGGCAGCAAAGAAGTAGATATTCTGTATCACTTTGCTGCCATCTAGTGGCTGTCCAGATGTTTGCAACCTGGCCTTAAGCAAAGTATCCAGTATTGGTTTTGCTGTTCACACTAACTGACTATGGTAAATAGGGGACCTGTAACAGAAGAAGGACCTCCATCAAGATAGTTCCAAAGCAGAATGACCTCAAAACAAACTGGCCTAAGGAAAATCAATGGGAAGCATGATAAGTTTAAGCAAATGGCAGAAAGAGTAGGTTGGCCCACAAATGCACAAAGGCTGGATTATTACATATGTGAAATAATGGAAGGGCTACCCTGTCAGTAAAAGAAAACATACAGCCATTAAATCCATAATCTAAAAAGGTCTGGAGCAGGGGTGGGTTCCTGCCAGTTCTAACCTCTTCTATAGAAGAGGTCCCACAAATCTACAGTGCCGTTTAGAACCGGTTCCAGCTCCCTCCCCCCGCCCATCTGCACATCATCAAGATGAAGAGCAAGAGGAGGAATTCTGGGAGTTGAACTCCACAAATCTTAAAGCTGTCAAGTTTGAACACCCTGGGGCTTTTTTTTCTAAAGGGTTAGAGGTGCAAGGGTCTTGTAACTTGACAGCTTTAAGACTTCCGTGCTTCAAATGCCAGAGTTTCTGAGCCAACATTTTGGTTGCTAAGCAAGAGTGTTGTTAAGTGAGTTTCACCACATTTTACAAGTTGGCCACACCCACCCAGTCACATGGCCAGCAAGCCACTCCCACCCAGTCACATGGCCGGCAAGCCACTCCTACAAAGCAGGCCACACCTACAGAAGAGTTTCTAAAAAATTTTGAAACCCACTACTGGTCTGGAGCATTGCAAAAATGAAGGGCTAGCATAGAAAAAGATGTAAAAACTTGGGCTATTGATGTGACAAAAACTAGACGAAGGCTGCAAACAAATCAGATGATCACTAGTATAAACCTGGCAGCCACCTAGTGTTCCTCTGGATTCTTGCTGTCCAAATCTGGGAACCCTACAAAAACTATAGAAAACAAGTAACTTCTGATACACCATGCCAAGAGAAGCTGATAGGGGAAATCGTCAAGCTCCCAGTCACTCGTAGACTTGTCTTAGAATGTATACATTCAAAATATATTCTTAATGAGGACCCAGACTGTGGGGGCAATATGCTGACTCTGTAAACCGCTTAGAGAGGGCTGAAAGCCCTATGAAGCGGTATATGTCTAACTGCTATTGCTATTGCTATTAATCATCTATATATTGTAAAAATAACTCAAGATTTAGGAGCTATTCCAAAGTTGAAATATCAAAATGATACCCACCCATAGTTGGGTTGCTAAATCATCTAAAATGATTTGTTGTTCTAACAGCGAATCTGTCTGCAGCATTTTGTAAACAAGAACCACATTTGGCCAATGGTATTGGAGGAGACTGATTTTATATGTGGTTTTCAGTCTGTTCTGACCAGTTCTGGAGAACCGGTAGTGGAAATTTTGAGTAGTTCAGAGAATCGACAAATACCACCTCTGACTGGCTCCGCCCCCATCTATTCTCTGCCTCCCGAGTCCCAGCTGATTGGCTGGGTCTTCTTCTGTTGCCCTGCAAAGGAGAAAACAGCTGGAAAGCAGCTTAGTGTGGTGGGGAGGGAATGGAGATTTTGCAATATCCTTCCCCTGCCATGCCCACCAAGTCACGCCCACCAAGCCACGCCCACAAAACTGGTAGTTAAAAAAATGAATCCCACCATTAAAGAGGCTTTGATGGGGGGGGTTGTTGATAGCCCTCTTAAAGACATTAAATTATTAGGATGTAGACTTGCCCTCTTGATGATATCTCTCATGCTGCATTGTGGAATCTGTGATGAAAGCTCACTTGGGCTATCTTTTAAGCAGTTTAATATCAATTTAAATGTCAGCTAAACTGCAGTTCTTTCTATGTTTACTTAACAGTAAGCCTTACAATGGGACTTACTTTGTGTAGTTACTCCCAGAATGTGCCCATGGAACATTTCTTGCTTCTTTGTTTAATTTGTGATTGTTTTAATTCTGGTTTGTTTTGTTTTAACTGATTTGATATGTTACCTGATGCATTGGCTTTTGTAAAGAATTGCAGTGCACAAATGCTAATTATAAAATAAATGCTTAACATTCTCCATTGTTGTTAATAAGTGTTACTAGAACTTTCAACACATTCAGAATGAAAACTAAGTTGTTACTTTGGACCACATGGGTTGCTTTGTAAAGAAACGAATAAATATCACTAGGATGATAAAACCAGCACATACAAAAACATGTTAAGACTCTGAAATGTGAGATACATACCAACTTATGTAGCTGTGAAAAAGGACTTGGATAATTAACCTAATTAATCAGAGCCCAAACTCTTTTTTTCCCTTTTCTTTCATTTTTTGTGCTCTTGTAGCTGCCTCTTAACAACAATGGTTAAAAATAGAAAAGTCAATTTCGTACCATTTCAAGAAATCGGATGGTGTCTGATAGCACTTTTTTCAACTAACAAATTGTATTCAAAGACATAACCTTTTTTTGAGCTGCAGTGTCAAATGAAGAAAGCTATAATCTTTTAATAACATGTGTTGATCAGAAAAAGGTACTCCCAGGTTTCTGGTTGTTTTTTTTGCTACCATAAACTAATGTGGCTTTACCATTGTCAACCATTTTGAGACCACTAATTCATTCAAACTGTAGCCTAAGTCCTAAAGTAGACTTCAGGGTTTAAATGTAGGAGGACCTCAAAAACATCTCCAAACCCAAGAAAATTCCCACCCCCAATCTTGGCCTTGTTTTAATAAGTCATACATGGTTCTGCCTACTTTGCATTATTGCTCAGCCTTCTGCATCTCTTAGTACCTTTCCAAAATTACAGGTAGCAACTGTGACCCAAAATTTCTCAATGCTATGTCTAAATGAATTCTGAAGTGTGAAGGATCTCCTTTCATTTCCTGTGTCAGTTCCAGAGAAGGTTGCATTTTGGTGAGAGCCTCTCCCTTACTGATTCGGTCAGGTTGAAATCAACTTACCTTTGCTATCGGTTCAGGCCAGTGGTGGTTGCTCTTACCGTCTCTCCTAGTATGCTGCTCACGGAGCTGGGCATCCTGTTTGTGCACGTGCTCTGCGCACGGATGCGCAATCTACCACTCCTGTGACACCCGGCTGCTTGTTGGGGCTCATGCAGGTGCCGCACGCTGTGCACATGTGCGCAATTGACCGGTTGCTTTAAAAACAGGTATAGAACCCAAGTGGGCGGGTGGGCGAAACGAGCCACTGTACTGTTGTGTTGTCAACTGCTCCCAGCTACTATTGATACGGCCGTACTGTACTGGGCCAGGAGGAACCCCCCACTGGTTCAGACGATGTGAGCATGCGCGCATGTGCAGCACCTTCAATTTCCAACAATCAGCTGTGATGCACAATTTAAATTAGCTAGAAAGCAGGAAATCCGATGATTCTAGCTAATATAAATCATGCATCATAGCTGATAGTTGGAAATGTTGGTTTGCCCGAACCGGTAGCAGTTCACCCCTGGATTCAGTGCTATTCAGGAAACCTTACTTCCCAGTTCCTATCATGTAAAGACAAGCCCCCAGTTACTCAGTGGTGAAGAAATGATACTGCACATGCTCAGATGCACCCTTTGGTTTTGTAATATTACTGATATATTCTGTGAAGAGACCTGTCCTGGAAAATAATCTTGAAATCTTGCAATATGTTAATCTGAACTTGAATTGAGCAATTCTTCCTTCGATGCTCCATTATTAGGAACAGATTCACCTCTACATGTTCCTTCATCTGCTTTAAAGGGACTCAAGCTTGGGTTGGAGATTTCACTTCAGGTAATGCATCGGTCTCCCCGGGTGGGTAATTAAGTGCTTGGTGAGCATGTAATATTATACGCTAATAAGGATTGAAATTTCCAGTTTGAGCAGAAATGGGGGGAAAAGCTGTGAATCTCAGGGGAGGCAGCTGGGGCAATGTTAAAACATCAGTCCGATAGCTGCAGGGCAGATGGTAAAAGGCACTTAGGTGTGTTATCTTGCAAAGACCTGGGCAATGCAAATTGCTATATCACTCAGGAAAGCTGTCTAGCTTTTGTTAAATTGCAAAGAATATATGCTGTCTCTTTCTATCTTGATTTCTGCTTACATTAGCCATCCAGACTAGAATGTGGCTGTAGTGCTTTACTTTTCAATGTGTAGTAAGGTTAAATAGCCATCATTCCATTTTCTCACTTTTCAGTTCCAACCTGGCCACCAAGTAATGGCTTAGATGGGGCAGGAAGTGATGGCGTGATTCTGGTTTATAAGAATTTCATCTCATTGACTAGCAGCTCCATCCAATAGCCTTCAGATTTTCAGTATTATCATTAGATGGTCCAGATAATATAAAGATATGGTAAGTGTATTGTCCACCCTACTGCCTCTCAGCTATGGTGATTTCTAGCTTTGTTGTTGTTAGTTGCGAAGACATGTCTGACTCATCGCAACCCCATGGACGTTTCTCGAGGCTTTCCTCTGGAGTCCATTTAATCTCACTCCTGCTGCTTCACTGACTCCATCCAGGCACCTCATTTTCTGTCGTCCCCTTCTTCTTTTGCCCTCAATCTTTCCCAGCATTAGGCTCTTCTCCAGTGAGTCCTTCCTTCTCATTAGGTGGCCAAAGTACTTGAGTTTCATCTTCAGGATCTGGCCTTCTGAAGAGCAGTCAAGGTTGATCTCCTCTAGGACTGACCAGTTTGGTTGCCTTGCAGTCCACTGGACTCGCAGGGCCTATCCTGGGCTTATCTTGAGGAATTCAGTGGCCTTCCCGAGACTGCCAATCAGGGGTAGCTCAAGGGTTAATGTTCTCTATGATGACTATGGTCTTTTCTGAAGTGGTATCTAATGTTGTAAGATTCCCATTGAATATGCTATGCCATTTGTTTGGTGTTAATGATCTGAGTGGAGAAGCTTTCTGTAAATCTTGTTGCCATAGGCAAAGTTGATTTTAATCTCACAAACACTACAGATCTCTGCAGGAATGGTGGAATGGTTAATCAGTGTAGAATCCTAATTAATTTGTTCAACCTGTAGAATAGAAATGTTAATTAGGTGGGGTGACAATGCTATCAAGTCTGCTCAACATACCCTTTGGTCAAAATACTATCAAAAGGCTTCTAAAAATGTTTTGGATTTACTTTTATTACCATAGTTTCTCCTATTAATGTAATAATAGCATCCTTCCAACTGTCAGGCACAGAGCTTTGCACATATGTTAAACAAGTTGCACACCACTTGATAAGCAAACTTGATAAGCAAATTAAACTAGATTAATTTTTTTTTTACCATTTCTTCTGTAGCATAAACTAAAACTTTACTGGTGTCCAACATGTTCACAGTATTTACAATTTCCCCCTTTTCATCTTTTTTTTTCAGAACACTAGCATTTAGGGCATTGGTTTCAATTTCATTCTCTGATACTTTAGAAATTTCTAAAATTTCAGCATTCATTTATTTAATTTTTATCTAAAATACTTTATCCACTTATATTTTTAATGCTTTCCCACAGTCAGAATTATTGTCACCTTATTTTTATAACTGAATCAATCTTTCATCATAAACCATGATATTAACCATGCTATTACGTTTATATTCATACCTTTGCCATGTGTACCAGTGGTGGGATTCAAATTTTTTTACTATCGGTTCTGTTGGTGTGTCTTTGTGGGCATGGCAGCTGAAGGATAGTGTAAAATCCCCATTCCCTCCCCACTTCTGGGGGAAAGGTTACTGCAAAATCCCCATTCCCACCCCACCCCACTAACCTGCTTTCCAGCTCCATTCTCCTGTTGAGGGCAACAAAAGAAGATTAGCTCGCAGGCTAGGAGGCAGTGGGAGCGGGGCCACCCTATTTGCTGGTTTTCCCAACTACTCAAAATTTCCACTACTGGTTCTCCAGAACCTGTCAGAACTGGCTGAATACCACCTCTGATGTGTACCTACTGTATGAACCAACTTAATTTTTTATGGCTATTTAGAAGCAGAAAATAATACCCTAATCAGGAACTACCAAAGACAAAACCACCCTCCCACCAACACTGGCAGGACAAGCTACTGTATATAAACAGGAAGAAAACCCCACAGTCATTAGCACTGATGATGTTACCTAGTTGGGTAATGAAATGTCTGGAAGCAAATAATCAAGCTCAGAGAGCACTAAGGACTTCACAGTTAAAGCAAACCTTTATTTCTAAGCAGATACCTATCACTCACCATTTTCATTAATTCTTAGGACTGCAAATGGCTCGATCACTTTTTCTGTTCTCTCGCCCATTCCCATCTACTCATGTCATATAACTATATTTTCTGGATCACATACATTTAGAACCCTGTGCATTCCCTCCTCAACTCATTCTTATTTAATGGTAACTATTCATTACAGCACATCATGTGACTATCACCATCCCATGAATTCCTATTTTCATATACAATTACAACAATCTTGATGACTTTCAGACAGAACATTTTAGTTCTTTCATTCATAATTAAACCATTTCCTTTAATGTATTCATTAGCTGTACGCCACACAATCTGGCTGCTTTCATTCAGATCAATTACACCCTACCCTTTCTCTTAGCTTCACAGACATAACATGGTTTTTTTTTGTTTTTATTCTATAATTTCATATGTTAATTCATATTCTTTACCATTTAATCCTCTTCCATTCTTAGTCACACTGTTCCATATGCTGTGATTGGGCTCACCATGAATCATTATGGTTTTGGTCAAGTGAAACTTTCACATCTGCTGGTAACTCAGTCCCTTCTAAACAGTGTTGTCATTCTATATCACACGCAATATTAATATTAATAGAGAATAACGAATAACAGAGTTGGAAGGGACCTTAGAGGTCTTCTTGCAGGAGACAAAGGGGCCAGTTCGGCCACATTTTGACTAGAATTCCACAAGTGGAAACTAAGCTGTTTTCCCCAGCATCCTTATGCTGTATTATGCAAATTAGGCTAATAATTACCTTACAATAAATATATTGTTGCCCACAGCCCATTAATTAAGGAGCACATGGAGTGTACAGAAACATTCTCAGCATGCAAGTGTGGTTTGCGGTTTACTCTATATATGCCATGTACAGAACACATTCAGAATTCAAGTGTAATTTACTCAATAAACTATGGTTAAACAAATCATGAGTCAGGATGTTGCATAAATGCAGCCATTATATCAAGTACAATTTCCCAACACCCACATATAACAGCATTTTTTCCCATTTCTGATTTGAAATATAATAAAAATGACTGAATTGTGTCCTGTAGAAATTGTTATGCATAAGATCAGACATACATTTCAGATATTCAAGAGATCTAGCTATAAAAATACTGAATATTTCACTCATGTTGTTGTTCTTATCGGATAGATGTAGGTTGAAAACAAACAGACTGGAGGATGGACAAAGCAGATTGAATCATCCCCACTACTCCCAAATTTGGGTTACAGTAGGAGAAGAGGAATTAAAGTTGCCTCTACTTATCCCTGTGATTCTTTAAATCTAGAACAAGGGTGTCAAACTCAAGGCCCACAAGCCTCATGCGGCCCACAATGTGGTTGGATTCTGCCTGCGGGCTTTTCCTGGTCCACCCAATGTGAAGAGGAAAGATTGGGCCACCATGGCTTCAGCCCGGTCTACCTGTTCTGACCTAGGCTTCCCAAGACCATGAAGCAAACTCCATGTCATGACAAAAAAACCATTTTATTAATTTACTGTGAATTCTGCTCATTCACATCCAGTAAAGTCTTTCAAGGGAGGATTTACAGTCACAGATCTTATCTGACTTGGAGAGCTCCCAGACCGATATCTGCAAAACTAGGCAAGGAGTCTCGGAGAGTCACGAACCAATTAAGCAAACTAATTGTCTCCTGCGAACTCCACTCCCCTTTCGCTCCTCTTTTATTTCCACTGGGAGGGGCCATTCATCGTCCACCTGTGGCCTTAGTCCCAAGTCAACCCCTGTTCTTTAGCTGTTTCCTTTGTCTGGCAACTCTGTGCATGCGCACACTGGAAACAGGCTCCAGCTGTTCGTCTGCCTCACTGACGTCTGACTCTGGGCGGTTGATAACTGGCATATGGCCCAGGCCCCCTCTCTGCCTCCGACACAGAGCTTTCGTCAGAGCCTTCCCCAGACTCCAGGATGGGTCCATGTTCCTCCCCAACTTCCTCACTGTCTGAATCTGCTGTCAGCTCTGCCACAACACCTACCCAGTGCGAAGCGGAAAGATCAGGCCCACATAGCTTCGGCCCGGTCTACCCAATGCGAAGAGGAAAAATCAGGCCAGCGTAGCACGCCAGCAGTTTGGGGAGTGGCATCAAGCTGGCATATGCCCACCCAGTTGGTCATGCCCTCCCAGTGCCCCCGATGAGGTCAACTACAGTCCTAATGCAGCCCTCAATGAAATTGAGTTTGACACTCCTGATCTAAAAGTTCCCTGCATATGTACATATGCAAAATTACATTTTAGTAAGGAAAGGAAAAAATATAGCTGCAAGAAACATCCTAATATGTGATTTAACTCTTAGGTGGGCCTCCTAAACCTTCATGTCAGAAGAAGAATTTTGAGGCCGCAGATTCCCAATGAACCAAAAAAAATGGGAGTTTCTTGCAACAGCTTTGAGATAAAGGAGAAATTAGTCGTCCACCACCCCCGATTCCACTGAGGAAACAAAGGATGGAAGTTCCATAGTCCTGCTTATTTGTTTCTTTATTTGTTTGTTTGTTTATTAAACTTTTATTTACCCCCCCCCCCAATTTTGTCAAGGCAATTCTAGGCCGCTTACAGCCATTCAGTAAAAATATCATATAAAACATTAGAACCATAAAGACCATAGATTTAAAATTCAATTGACGAAGATGGAGAGTAAGGGAGCAAACTGTACATGGGGAGGAGGTGGGGGGGCTCTGTCTAATCCATTAGCCACCTCCAAGATATTACCTCCCCATTGGGGCCCCACATCAGCAGCCACAGCCAGGTCTTCCAGGCCTTCCCGAAATCCCAAAATGGAAGGCGTGGATCTCATCTGGAGATGCCTAATGTTTCAGAGAGTGGGCACCACGACAGAAAAGGCTCTTCCCCTGGACTTCACCATCCAAAATTCCTTGGCCCACAGGATCCTCAGCATCTTTTGCTGTCTTGAGGGTGGGGGTGGGGGGCAGGCTAATCCCCTCAAGTTGAGAAGGTTCCTCAGATAACTTGGATCCCATCCCATGAAGGGATTTAAAGCTGATAACCAACACCTTGAAGTGGATCCAAACTGGTAACCAGTGCAGCTTGCGGAAACAGGAGGGTGGGGGTTGAAACTATTGAGAAAGTCCCTTGTCCTCCATTATAATTATAACGAAAGGAAGCAAAACACAGGGTGCTGCCTTATTAGAGAGCGCCTCAGAGAAAACAACAACTCCCTCTCTCCTACACTGGATCATTTCATCAGTCACAGGTACATATTGTCCCCGATTGCCCTGCCTCCAATTATTTTGGTGAATTATACTGATTGGGATAGGGAGGCTCTGAGGACCAACATCCCCAGGGACAAAAAGTAATGAACTAGACCAGTGGTTCTCAACCTGTGGGTCGGGACCCCTTTGGGGGTCGAACGACCCTTTCACAGGGGTCACCTAAGATCATCGGATAACATGTATTTTCAATGGTCTTAGGAACTGAGACACCAATTTTATAGTTGGGGATCACCAAAACATGAGGAACTGTATTAAAAGGTTGCGGCATTGGGAAGGTTGAGAACCACTGAACTAGAGGAATATAAATAAAGGACATGTGCGTCAATTCTGACGTGCTGTTCAGAGCTAGCATCCTTTTCCTTTCTTCTTCTTCTTCCTCCTCCTCCTCCTCTCTGCCATTTCCTCACTGACAAGGAGGCGGGGGAGAATAATTAACAGAGGACGCTTTCTCTTATTCTTCTAGTGCTCAGTGGAGAAGATTTCAGAAACTGGAGGTGGAAGGCGGGGTGGGGGGGGAGAGATAAGACAGCCTCCCTTTTTCTGTTGCTGCTGCATTGAAGACAGTGCACCCTGACCTCTCCCCACGGATGGGAATGACACAGGCCGCCTCATCTTGCTAATTAAAGGGGAGTGGAGGCGGAAGAGAACCACGTGGCACGCCACAGCTCTGCCTGTAATAAGCCAGGATTTTAGAGAGACCAGGCGGAGCTGAAGGTTGAGGGCTGCCCTGGCGGCTAGCTGGTACCCTAGCAACTCCCTAAGGGGAGGAAGGAAGGAAGGCCTTTGCAGAAAATTTCCAAAGAACAGGAATAAGCACAAGGGATAAAGGGGGGATGTTGCAGCTGATGATCGGTGGCTATATCCATAGTGAGACAGACAGCACAGAACAGCAATCCCAGGGTCTTCTTATGTGTTTGCCTGATGATTGTGTGCGTTTGCTGCACGCAACCAGGCCAGCCCAACCAGCACTCTTACATGAGCCACGTCAAAATTTGCACCAATCAGACCATTTTGAGAAGGGCTGTTGCTTGCAGTTAGTTGCGGGGTGAACTAATCTGCTCTGCAGAGGAAAGGCAAAAGGAGGCAGGCGTTTAGGCTGCTGTTTTAAACAGAACCAGAGCTGTCTAATGCAGTGCAGTATCGCCTACTGTTAAGAGCAGCAGCTCTCCAGGGAGAGAGAAGAAGGGAGGGAGGGAGAAAGAGAGGGGGAGGAGGGAGGGAGGGAGGGGGAGGGAGGGAGGGGGAGAGAGAGGGAGAGAAATGCATTTCTAACATTGTACATTTAGTTTATAGACCAGAATATGGCTTTTCATCCTATTTAATAATGCAAGAGTTTACGGTCACCTCACCAGCTTCTTTTGTGATGGGTTCAGAACAGAGAAAAAGAAGCATTTCTTCAGGAGAGGCATAACTTAATTGTGGCAGTTTACATTGTCAGCTTGCTTTCAAAAAATTGTTAGGTCAAATGAAAAAATATATGGCTATCACAGTTACAAATCTCCATAAGCAAATGGGATTTATCTGATCTAGACAATCGGATGCTGCAGACCACCTCATGGAAGAGAACTGTCACATTTCTTTCTTTCACATTTGAGTGCCTCAGGGAGATAAAAAAATCAGAATGGTCATGACTGGCTGTAAAGTGATATAGAAAGATCGAACATGTTGCTGATGTTAATGACTGTCCAGATTTTTGCAGTATGCACACATGGAGAGAAAGAGAGGGGGGGGCAGGAGAGGGAGGGAGGGAGAGAGAATAGACCTACCTGTGGTTAGAAGCCTAGGTCCCAACAATGCAGAAGTCTCCAAAGGAAAAGCCTTACAATCTTTATTTTAAAAAAGATAAAATTCATGTCTTCCTTCAAAAAAGGGGTGTGTGCAGCCTATGTGGCCTCAGAACCATTTTGTACCCTTCAAGGAATGCCTAGATTCACCCACTCTGTTTTTTCCCCCACTAAAAAGACAACATTTAGCCGTCTTTTAAGCCTTCACAATACTTAACCCATCCACCTCCATGAGGGAAGGGATATATTTGTCCTTGGTTACTTCCTTTAATGCAATCACTCACTTGGTCCTGGAAGAACCAAAGCCAGAGTGAGGTCATAGGGATCAGGACATTATTGTACATCTGGATAGTTACTTCTTGTTTTAGGGGAAGGAGGAAGGGAAGGAAAAATTGGGAAGGGAGAAGAGAGCAGAAAGGGGAGCTGGAGGAATGATGGGGAAATTGAAGAAAGGGAGAGATGGCAAAGTGGGGTTTGAGGCTGTTCCTTGCTGGGCACCCATGCTGATATTTGCAGGAAGTAAATGGTTTTCATATCTGAAATTGTTGAAGTCTTGTATGTACAAGATTCTGCATATTTATTACTTTTTATTGTTCGGGTTTAAAAAAAAATGTAATGGCACTTTATTCTGTATTCCAAGGACCACAAAAAAACAATGCTTAATCTTGTTTCATCAGTGGAAATAGTGATGCTGCCAGCAAGCTGGCATCACTGCATTGAAATACTGTAAATACCCTGCTGGTGAACAAGGCAAGCAGCAGTGAGCCAGCCGCGGGTGAGATTTATCTTTGAGCCTCATAGGCTCCATGTAAGCCTGAAGACATAAGTTGGCACTCTCTGGGTTTGGAAGTAAAGTCAACAATTTTTCTCAATGAAGTCGATGTGGGGGGCATTCCCCACCCACACAAAAGTGATAGTATTCAATATGGTGTATCTCAGCTTTATCATGTATATATAAAGGCTAACTAGAGAGAATATATCTGACTGATATCCTGGGGGTGTATAGACCCATAAAGCAAGGAGTGGTGATATTGGAGAGTCCAGAAAAAGGAACTTGATAAGATAAGGGAGCAGCTTGCATTCAATTCTCCTCTTGAACTCCGGGTGTGAATTTGCATCCTGTCTTCTCTTTTGAGGGCACCAGGAAGACCATCACATTTGCATAAGCAAAGACAGGAAAGTGCCATTCTGCTCCAGTTAACTGCTTGGACTTTTCCTGCCTCCATCTCCCCCACCTGCCTTGCCCTAAAGAAACACAGTATCTTGGCTAAATGTTTCCTTCAGCAATTGCTTTATTGTATCCCCTCTCTCTTTTTTTACTCAAAGAAAGTGCAGTTAAATGCCAAGCATCCTTCATATGCAGATGACAACCTTTTGCTCTGCTCTACAGTGACTGCTGAAACAAAAGGAGAGCATTTTTAAAAAAAACAAATCCATCAGGAGCATGTCAGGGCACAGTAAGCTAACTTCACACCCCAGTCTTTCATGACCCCACACTTCCAAAGAGAAGGCCATTCTCACTTATTCTTTTCTAAAGGCGAGAAGCTGTGATGCATGACTACGTATAGTTGACTCAGTTGCGCCATTCACCCAATCGCTGGGCTCAGTACAACACAACCTACTATCTGCTACTCATGCAAGCTGAAATGTTGCAACACAGCCTAAACAAAGCAGATTGTAGCCTGATGCATTGCATTGTTTTCAAACCCAATGGCCTTTTCTACCCAGTTTTTCTTTTGGCAGCCAGTCAAAAGATTGTTACTCTTCATGGCTCACTTTCTTATGGATCAAGTCTCCTTTGAGTTCCTCTCCTGGTTAAGTTCAGAGACATATTGAGTTTACTCAACAGAATTGTGATAGTGATTTTATTGTCTTTTTCAGGCCATCTCTTAACCTACAATTCTAAACTCTCCTATCCAAATATTAATCAGATTAATAATAATCCCACTTGGCTTTCTACCATAGCTCAGTCAAGGATCTTAATCATTATTCCATGGGTAAAGATGTGAGTTCAAGTCAGAACTGCAGTTCCCAGAAGCCTCAGCATTGTGGACCATGGTGAAGTATGTCAAATTATATTTCAGCCACATTTGCACAGAATTCTCGTTTCCTGTTTTATCCCACATTCAATGGCAACTACCAGGAATACCCACCTGCTTACATCACTAGTTTGACATCCTCACTGGTATGTTGTACTGTAGTTGATGTTTTTATGCCCCAGGCCAGGCAATGTACAACAGATAACAAAAATGATGTAAAAAATTCAGTGCCTGTCACCTGTCTTTATGTTGATTATCTAGCAGTTGAACAGCTCTCCTAGTAATTATTTTGCATCTTGCAAAGCCTTTTTTATTTAGGTTCATCATTTGACTATAATAGGACAGAGATGCAAAAAGCTGAAAGAAAACTGGATCCTTTCCAGGACCACTAAGTTACAAAGGAAACCATTGCAAAAGGTGCACAAGCAAATTTTGCTGCTGGAGTATGTAAAATTGCAAGATTAATGCGGTTAGATCTGCTATGCTAATAGTGCCAAGTAGAATCCTATTGGGCATGAGTTTCATGGGAAAAGAATGGTCCCAAAGGATTGATTGACCCATACGGTTATTAATTATTGATTTAAGTCAATTGCAAATAACCTGTCCCATCCAGCTGATCCTAGTTAAGAAATTAGCTAGTTGTAATTAAGACTCAAAGATGACCATTAATGTATGCTACATGAAAACAATAGGCTATCAACAGATCATATGGCATCAAAAATATTTGAAAAGGTGGCAAATGGGTACGTTTATATGGCAAGAGGAAAAAACAAATTAGATATAAGTTATTGCAAGATACTCAGAGGTTTGGGTTTACTAAATTTGAAAAAGTACTTCAATGCTTGCTGTTTGGCTGGCTTAAAGAGTCTGTCCAAAATAAGTTATTCGATTTGGAGGGCCATGAATTAAGATTTAGATGGCATGCTTACTTATGATACAAGGTTAAATGTTTCAACAACCATTTTGTTAAGACGGTTTGGAATAAAGTAAGGCATTGTACCAGGAAGCATTTTGTAGAAAAGAAAGGATGGCAAAGTCAGACTGGTGGACCTATGGTCTAATAATTTTTCAGTCAAGGTAAACCTATCTCCAACTCTAAAGAAGAGTTGGAATCAGAAGTATGAATACATACTTCATACATGAAACATTGTATGATCCAATGGGCAAAGAATTTTGGATATGATGCTTGAACAATGGGAAAATATGAGGACGAAGGGTTTAAAACTTCCATTAAACTACAATTCAAAAGAATTTTTTTTATAGCATGATGTGCCAATGGTATTTAACACTGGATACATGGTAAAAAATGTATAAAGGGATTTGAAATGTAAAGGAACATTTTACCATCTCTGGTGTACTTGTGACAAAAAGCAAAAAAATATTGGGAGTGGGATTCGTATTGTAATACCTAAGAATCTTAAAGTGAACATAAAGGTAAAATCAAATTTGCCTCCTAGGCTTAATGGACAAAGAACTTGGGGGGGGGGGAATAGAACTTTGATGTTATGTAGTGGTATCTTAGTATTCATCAATTGTTTCTGGGAAATCCAAGTACCAGACTGAGGAGTACTAAACAATTTTCCCCCATAAGGATTATGTAGTGAGTCACAAGGCAGCTGATACTAATGTTCTAGCTTGTGCACAGAATATCAAACAAACAACGAGTACCAGGATTAAATTTTTGCGTCAAAATGCATCGAGTACTAGGGTGATGAGTCCCAAAGCAGTTGAGTACCAAGATACCACTGTATATACTGAAATCAGCAAGAATGCTCTATGCATGAAAATAAAAAGATATTTTACTGATTATAAAAAATTGATGGGAGTTAGCAGAGATAAATTGCCTATTTTATTTAAAGAATACACCTAGCTTTGTTTCCATTTGGAAACAAAGCTTCTGACTTTGTGCTCAAGGAGGGAAAAACAAAATAGGATTTTCCTGGTTTGTTATAGAAACAGTTAATATATATTACTAAGTAAATTTAAAAATTGAGGCTGTATGTTATCTTATTCTACTGCACTAAAGAGTTAGAAGTCAATGTTTTTCTTTTTCTCTTACTTTCCCATTATTTTCATTTTTTTGGTATTTTATATTTTGGTAATTAATAAAGAAATTAAAGTGAGAAATGACAGCATGTCAAGGTATGAAAAATGAAATCATATTTCCAAGTATTAAATATATAGTTTTTAAATTCTAAAAAAATTTAAGTTACAAAATGTAAGGCCAGGTATAATATACCGTATATGGCATTTAATTAAGTACTGGGCAGCTCTGCATTAGAATAACTTTAAAAACTGTTCTGCACCATAATACATGCTAGATTTATAGAAATCTCTCATCTATATGAAGGATGTGATTTTGTTATAATTATTCCCAATGTTTATTATAACTTTTGCCATGGATCTTTTGTCAATTCTAATTGCAGCATGGTAGATGTGTAATAAATAGCACATAATTATCAGGACACAATCTACATTTGGTAAGAGTTCTCAAACATATGACCCTCTGAAAGTCTTTTTTTAAATAAAAGCCCGACTTGCTTTAGATCTCTTCATTGCAACTAACCTCTGCCAAATTGACTTGTTTTGTGTTTTTGAAAAGGTATCAGGAGATTCTGTAACACAAAGTTGCCAGACATAAACAGAGCAATAAGCTTGAGAAATTGATACTAAATTACTTATCCCCTGAGCCTTAGCCAATTAATCCCAATTACTTTCCTTTTACAGCAAGTTATCGATTTCTATTCTTTCTTGGAGCATCAAGGCATAACGCCTTTAAAATGAGTGTCTGATGACAAACTGTTTATACATGGCAACGACATCACTGGGAGTCATACGATACATTAAACTAAAACCTAATAGGCAGTGTTGTGACTTGATACAAAGTTGTGGAAACACAGAGGGTTTGAGTGTGGATGAATCTATAGATTCTGTTTTAGGATTAAGATTTAACAACATTTGAGCATTCTTTCAATAATGGTCTATTCAAAGATTTATGCAGTCAAAATCTTCCCATTCCAACCTTCCAAGTTGCATCCATTCCATTGCATTAGAGAACATGGCACTTACTTAACCAAAGCCTGGGTGAAGGTGCCTACAAAAAACTGAACAGTGTTTTGAAATTCATAGCAAACATGCCTGTTCTGGGAGATCAAAATTTAAATGCACACTATCTAGAATATTCAGAGGCATTTCTGGACTGCTGTCCAAGGAATCTCAGCCTGCCTGAATGGCTGGCTATAGGCCAGCATATTAACTATGCTAATCTGCCTTATTTGCCAAATGCTTAGAAGAAGGAATCAGTAACTGTCAGTACTTAATGATCTTTACAGTGTAGAAGGATTTTCTGCATCAAACCAGTTCACATCAATTCTCTCTGTGGAATATTCTGGGCAATCACATTGGAATTAAGCAGCACAACATTGCTTTCCAATATAGTCAGCGAGAATGCCTTACTCTTGGTCAGTGAACCCAGAATGAACAAATTTGGTCTATTTCAAAGCTATAGCTTCTCTTCTTGCCGCAACAGTATCATTAACTACTTTTATAATCGCACCAGACCGTTTATTGGAAACGTTTAAATATTTTCAAGAAATTTCCAAGAGTTTCAAGAACTGTGAGGTGGGACAAAGTGAACCACTGGACACTTGAAAGCATACAAGGTTTGCCTCAAAGGTAAACTCATGAGTGTTCTTCAGCTAACTTATCAGCCTTGGCCACGGCTTCCTCAATGGGCCCCACCATATAGAAAGCCTGTTCTGGGAGATGGTCATATTCTCCTGCAGAGACAAAGTCAAAAACTGGAATCAGTAAAATTGTTAGGAAGAAACAGATCACAACTACATGCCCTTTTTGCCCATTCTATCAAGATCTAAATAACAAATAGTAGCTGAGCACCATGGTTTAACTGTACAGATAGCCCTTCCTTAATGATAACTGGGAATGGAATTTCCATTGCTAAGTAATGCTATTATAAAAGCACAACATTATGTGACCACATCCCTTAATGGCAAACCCAGTAATTCCTGCTGCCATCTTTGTGAAGATTTGTGAGTCATTAAATGAGGACCTCCTCAAAACATTTTGCCAGTTTCCAATAGTAAAACTACCTGCAAGTCTCAGGCAGTTTGCAAGCAGTTTGGTGGACACGTGGCTGTGGCAGGCAGAGCATGGCGAGGTTGGGGATGGCTGCTGTGGACATATGTACCCAGAGCAGAGTACAAGATACTTGGGACCTTGTACTCCTTAGCTGGGCTCCTCAGGAGAAAAAGCATCAACTTGGGATGACCTTCTTTGCCGCCTTTCCCCAATTGACTTTGCTTGTGGGAAGCTGGCTGGAAAGGTTGCAAAAAGTGATCACATGATTGCAAGCTGCTGCAACCATCATTAATCGCAAACTGGCTGCCAAATGCCTGCATCATAATCACATCCTTAGACTTTCAATGACCAGTCACTTGTTCAGCACTGTCATAATTTCAAACTGTCACTAAAAAACAGTGTTCAGTGAACTTGTTAATTGAGGACTACCTGTAATTCTTTGTAGTTTCATTACAGATGGCTATTCTTTTCCTAGGTTTGAATGGAAAAATGTTGACACTAATCACTAGACCATTATTTGGGAAAACAGCCTACATTACATCTGGAAAGCAATTAGATTGTAGTTCAGTAGATACCTTGTGACTAGAATAGGGAAAATTAGCCATGAGAAAAGATGGCAACAAGGCGGCCATTAGCTTCAGGGGGTTCCAGTTCCAGTTGCCATACATACCTATCAGAATCTGATGGAATCCTTTGATCGTTTCTTTCAGAGGCACCAGCTTGCCTGGATAGCCAGTAAAAACCTCAGCCACCTGGAAGGGCTGGGACAAAAATTTCTGGATTTTACGGGCACGTGCCACTGTCAGCTTATCCTCTTCAGATAATTCATCCATACCCAAAATGGCGATAATGTCTTGGAGGGACTTGTAGTCCTAGAGAGGAAACCTGCAGGTGAGTTGAGACAGCAAGGGCACCGTGGAGTGGATCAAGCCACTTGTCATCCTATCTACATTTGCCTCTTCCAAGCAGCTTTGCTGCTGGCTTGCAGTATTATACTTGCTATAAAAATGTATTCATATTATACACACACAATTAAAAAGAATACAAAAAAGTATTTACTAATTCATAAGTTTGAATTCTATGGTTTTCACACACACCACACACACACCCAATTCACCTGCAAGATCTTTTGCACCCCACGGGCCACATCATAATGCTCCTGTCCCACAATATTAGGATCCATGATACGTGAAGTAGAGTCCAGAGGATCTACAGCTGGGTAAATGCCCAGCTCTGCAATGGCACGAGACAGCACAGTGGTGGCGTCCAAGTGGGCAAATGTGGTCGCAGGAGCTGGATCTGTCAAGTCATCAGCTGGTACATAGATGGCCTTGGAAAAAGATGATTTACTACATTAACAGTCCAGTTGTATAGACAGTTTTAATGCTAACCATCAGTAACTTTGTGTAGCTATTTATATAGCAGGGAAGCAATTCCATCAGATCCCACATAGGGAATGGAGATGAATAATAAAATTGCCTTCCATAAAAGAGACAGTAACATAGTACACCCTGAATTGGTAGAAAATATAATTGGAGAAACAACATTTATACCAAATTACCTGCACAGAGGTGATAGATCCCTTTCTCGTTGTTGTGATCCTCTCCTGCATGGTACCCATATCAGTAGCTAAAGTAGGTTGGTAACCCACAGCTGAGGGGATTCTACCCAGCAAAGCGGATACCTGGAAGAGAAGATTAAAGTCTTCTGCAGTTGCCAAGGTTGCTTCTTTTATGATACAGAAAGTCTCAGACAAGGCATCTACGCTTCCCCTGCCCACAATTTGGGAAGATCCCAATTTTATTATAAAAATGTTCTCCTTTGACTGACAAGTTGGTTTAAAGCTTACTTCAGATCCAGCCTGTGTGAAACGGAAGATGTTATCAATGAAGAGCAGCACGTCTTGACCCTCCTGATCTCTGAAATATTCAGCAACAGTCAAGCCTGTCAAAGCAACTCTGGCACGAGCACCAGGTGGCTCATTCATCTGTCCATAAACGAGAGCAACCTATGGGAGAGCAAAGAAACTTAAAATTACACAAAATATTAATTGTCCCATTTCATTAGCGTATGGCTAAAAATTTCCTGCTCCATTGCAATAAATTGGTGTATTATGATACATACCCAGAAATATCCTAGTTGATTTATTATCCTACCAACTCTAATGTCTTTTTGAAACTTAATGGGATTTACTTCTAATAATATACTTTTCTTCCAGTCTATGTAATTCTTTCATAAAGCGACTATCTAATATATGTACACTTCATATTTTGTTCAAAATATTCCTGATGAACTAGAAATCCTTTCAGTCCTTGAATTTTTTTCTGGTATTGTCAACACATGAACATCAAGAGCGGAAATTCAAAACTGCATGCCCTCAAGAATAATGGCCAATTTCTGGTGCAAGCAAGGCAGCAGATTAAGCCAACCCACATCACACTTTTGAAGGTTAGGGCCACAGCTAAAACCCTGACTTGTTTGCTCACCTTGGATGTGGTATCTTTCAAGTTGATGACACCAGACTCTATCATTTCATGGTACAAATCGTTCCCTTCACGGGTTCTTTCTCCAACACCAGCAAATACTGAGTAGCCACCATGAGCTTTGGCAACGTTGTTGATCAGCTCCATGATCAATACAGTCTTGCCTACACCAGCACCACCAAACAGACCTGAAGAAGAAAAAAGCTGTTTCAGTACCAGAGAATGATTAGGAGCTCCTCTTCAATCTCCCATTTTCCTTCTCAGAGGATGAATTGCTTCAGCAATATCAGAAGAACGAAAGTCAATGAGTTTTGCTCATCAGTGAAGGAAAGACAGCCAACATCAGTTGTATGTAAAACACTGAGACTGCTAATGATTTAAAGTCCATGCTATGGCAAGGAAGCTGCAGAAACACAACGGATCACCCTTCTACCTCACTTAACTTACCAATTTTACCACCCTTTGCATATGGGGCAAGAAGGTCCACAACTTTAATGCCAGTCACAAGGATTTCCTGTTCAACACTCATTTCCACAAACTCAGGTGCTTCAGCATGAATAGCAGCAAACCTGAAAAAAGTGATTGGTCATATGTTAAGTATATCTTTTTCCAAGATGACCAAAACTATACAGTTCCCTTAATGTAGACATATAGTTCAGTGTCATATTTCATATTAATGTTGGCATATTTTTTAAATTATCCCTAATATGGAATATTCTCGTCAACTGCAACTATGTACTAACTCACCATTTTGATTGACCATCCACTAGGACTCATCTTAGACCATTTTCCCCAGTTAGCTAGATAATTCAGGTACCACATATGTGCAAAATTAAGTTTTCTTGCCCCTTCAGACATTTAGGAAATGGCATGGAAATTAGTGGGTACACATGTTGTCTCTCCTTTTCTATTTCACTGACAGGATTTTATGCTTGAAATATAGTTTTCTAGTGGAAAGGAATACCAGGTAAATAAGGCCATCCAAATAATGAATGATGGTTGCCTCACTGTCTTCCCCCAAATTTGTGCTTACTGCTTGGTCTTTATTGGCCCTCTTTCATCTATTGGCTCTCCAATCACATTCATGATTCTGCCAAGGGTTTCAGGTCCTACAGGAATTCTGATTGGTGTTCCAGAATCCAACACCTTTTGGCCTCTCACCAAACCTTCAGTACCATCCATAGCAATGGTACGAACAGTATTCTCACCTGCAATAGAAGAAATAGAACAGAAGCTGCCTTTACTCTGAAATAATGCTTGAGCAACAGAAATGTACTGTAATTTCAAAAGTTATTTTTTACCAATGTGTAAAAATAAAGAATCCAAATAGCTTCTAGGAAAGTTGGTAGAAGGTTGTTTATAAAAATGTGCCTTTTATTATGTAGGTAATACCAGCTCTAGAGATCCACAAAGTTCATGCAGTCAAAAAATTAACAGAAATAATTTTGGAAAAATAATTCACTGGAATCGAATGCCCAATTAGACATGCAAAATGTTAAGTATTCTTTTATTGGAGAGCTTCGGAGACATACGGAACCTGGAAACATAACAGGAGTCTCATCAAAGCTTAAGACTGGTCCACAATATCAATCAATGATGCTAGCCTACTTGGCCTCAGAACCAAACGTTTTCTGATTAAAAGACTTCCTTTTCAGATCATAAATATGACTTCATTAGGTTCAGAAGAACGAAAGTCATTTTTATTTATCATCACAAGGAGCATTAATAGAATGAAAGCCAGGTTGATCAATGACATTTACCTAAATGCTGAGCCACTTCTAGCACCAAGCGTGTATCCCTGCCTTGCACCTCAAGAGCATTGAGGATTGGTGGCAGGGCGTCATCGAACTGGACATCAACCACAGCACCAATGACTGCCACAATATGTCCAGTGGCGGCTCCAGCTTTAGCTGCAGGAGATGTTTGTGCAGCATAGTTCCGGCCTACAAAAGAAAGTACAATCAGCAGGCAAATTAGATGCTTAATTATACATCTTCACAATCAGTAATGTATAAACACCCCTACTTCCCGAAAAAGATGTAAGATTGAGATTCTCCTCTTTCCAAGATAATTTCAATTGTTTGTAGTTTCATTCCCAGAGTTGTCATGAGTTGGGCAGCATACATTTTATAAAGAATTCTGCCAATTATATAAAATTACTCAAAGCAGCAATCCAGTCAGATATATTTTTCGTCAAATACAGAACTCTGGAGGAAAATGAGTCTTAGGTTTTCCATAATGTTTTGAAGGGATTTCATTCTAAGAATACATTAGTGCCAAGCTTTTAAAGAAAAGCTTAGAAATAACTTTTATGAGACCCTGTATGAGCTATATAGAAGGCCAGGCTTTTGCAATGGTCAGCCAGGAGAGATCAATAACCATCACTCCCTTATCACAACTGGAATTCTCACAGACCAATAATAGGCTCTGAAAAAAATCAAAATGCAGATGCCTGAATAGCTCTCTGACTCACTACCATCGAATTACTGATAAAATAATTTCTTCCTCACAAAGTCTGGATTGTAAATACTCCAGTCAAGGTATACTAAAGATCTTTATTCCCCCAAACTCATGAAACCTATGACCCTAACAAGCATCCGCCTAAAATTCGTTTTTCTGCTCCTAGCCGATGAAGCATTAGTTCTCGCAAAACCTTCCTGAATCCTGTCAGCGCAATTTAAAACAGTCTCTATGTGCACCACATGAAGGAGGTTCGTGCCTAGATCCCAGCGAACCAGCGGGAATCCTCTTTTATCCTGCTTGGCCCATTCTGCTGCGCCTTTCTTCCCACCTTCGCCACCACAGCCACAGAGGAAGGGGATGACAAGCGGCGTGCAGGATCCGAGCGCGTTCCGCAATGCTTCCTCTCATGCCCTCTAAGTGCCGACGGGCGCCATGTTTGTCCTAGGCAAAGGAGCCGATCGAGCAAGATCCGTGCTCCCAGGTCGTCGTCTTCCTCCTCGCTCGCTTCCGATGCGACCGTCATCGTCCACAGATCGTCTTACACGAAAGCAGGGGCTGTATCGCCACAGCTCGCCCCCCCCCCCAGCTAAGAACAGCCGCAGCGAAGTGCCTTCCTCGCCCATGCAGAAAAGGCCAGAAACCGTATCTAACGGGGTGGGCAAAAGCCGATTAAGGTGGCGCAAACCCCCATCTATGCGGCCGCTGACACGTAAGCAACGACCGGGGTTGGGCATCGGGGTTTCTGCAGAGGAAGGGCGACGCGCCGTCCCGCCGTCATAGACACCGAATCAAAGCCCCGCGTGTCCTGCTGGGGTTTCTCCCAGGCCAAACGCCTGGCTCGCTTAGCCGGGAGAACGCAGCCGAAGTCTGCTTCTCTCCCCGCTCCCCTTCTCCGAGGAGAGGCCTCGGCAGGATTAAGGCCAGCCCCCCATCCGGGCCGAGCGACACCCTTGGTGCAGGTGCCTTTTTCTAGGACCGTTCCGAACGGCCGGTTCTCCCCACCCCCACCCAGCGCTAGGCCGCAAGGTGACCCCGCCCTCGAGCTCCTTCTGTGGCTTCGGCCACCCACTTACGGGCTTCGGCGGCAGCGGCAACCGCACCGCTCCGCAGCTGCAGCAGGTCCTTGAGGGGACTCGACGCGCCCCGCGCTCCCCTCAGCAAAAAGGAGGCCGAAGAGGCGCAGCAGCGACTCGCGAGCCCCAACATGTCTGCCACCGGCGAAGTGGAAGAGCAGCCCTACCGCCGACTCAGATCGGCTTCTAAAGGGCTCGCAAAATCAATTCTGGATCCGAATTGGTCAATAGCCTTGTCTTTCTTAAAATCTCATTGGGTACCCTACTGTCACTCACGCGCTTGAGGACTTGCTGATTGGAAAAGGCTTAAAAACTCCCTCTGCTTCGCTCAGGCGTCTAAGGGCGGAGCTGTGGCACATGCTGCGCTCTCCCAATACTAAAAAGCTTCCTGGGCGGGAGCTACGCGCTTCGCTAAGGGCCTCTCGTTATTGGAGGGCATCGATGCATTTCAAAGAAATCCTGCTTATTAATTGAACAGATGTTACAAGCCACGCCTCTAAAGGAACTTCTACCAATTGAATAGAAAAAAGCGATTAGGAATGTAAAAGAGCTAGCGCTCTTTTCTAGACTGAAGGCAGAACAGATGCCCTAGGTTTGTCCTTGTGTAAACTGAAAGCTTCGGCAGTTTGGTAGATCAGAGAGATTATGGGGTGTCCGAGTGGCAGCTATTGCGTTGCGAAATGTGGAGTGCGTTAAGAATTATTCGGATTAGATTTACATTTAACTGAAAAGTTATGATCCTGTGCAGTGTTAACCATATTTAAACCTAGTGAACTAATGATATAAAATATGGTTCTGATCGAAGTTTAATTAGGTCATTAAATTTCCAGTATAACTGTACAAAGGATTTTGATGTAACAATATTAACTCTCCAGAGAATCAGTGGTACATAACACACAGGTAGGCTTCTTAACAAATCTGTGTAAATTTGATAATGAACAGCTACAATCCCTATTTAGGAAGAAGCAAGCTAGTTGTTTAAGATGGGGTGTATGTTAGAGTTTCCATAAAATTATACGTACAGTACCAAGATTTCTTGTATTTTAAAGATCATGGGCTCACTTTAACACTGTAGCAAAAAGCATATATAACATCTGCATTTTGGGATCAATTTAGAAGATTAAACCATATTCTAAACTTTAGGACAAACCAGTGCATCCTGCTTTCTTTTCCACATTGAAGCTGATACTTGGTCTTCCATGATAATTTGAGGAATATTCCTTATACCAGTTAGTAAGTTTGCAAAACTATAAGTGTGTATTATCATTCAATTGTCCATTTATGGGATACAGTAATGGTTTGTCTCACTTTTTCCTTGCTTCTTCCGTTCCATCATATTTGATTCTGCCTGGACAAGTCTCTGCAGTTTTCTTGGCAAGATTCTTCAGAATGGTTTGCTGTTGCCTCCTTAAGAGTTAAGGGAATGTCACCAAGATCACCCAGCTGGCTTTGGTGGGACTAGAACTCAGGTTGTCCTTTTTTCCAGCCTGATGGCTTAACCACTAATCCAAAGTGGCTCTCTACTATCTCATTAGAATTCACTGTTTCAATGGACTAAATAACTAGGGATAAATCTAATTTTCCAAGGTATATTTCAGCCATGCCTGCCACATGTTGTCCAGAAAAGTAAACATAATTTCCTAAACTCAGTGATTAAGATTTAATCTCAGCACTATTAATGCAATTTTGTGCAAATGAAAAACTTGCTTCTACAATGCATATACCTGGATAAGCAACGGGTTGTTAATAGTTCACCTCATTATGTAAATACATGTTATTTGGATTACAATACCTACCTATATTCGCAAGCCAAGATTTTAGTGGGAAATAAATCTAGACGTTCTTCCTAATTATCAGAAATCCCGGATATATATCTGGTTTTATATTGTTTACTATGTCTTAATAAGAAAGCTAGCTTGAGGACAGAAATAACTCAAATTTATCATATCATGTGAATTTCTGTGGCATTTCCAAGCTTCGCTTCTGCCAAATGAAACTCAGAAACAATCAGGAAGAATAACTGAATTCAACATTGAAATCAGGATTGACACTGATTTCAATTATTATCAACCAAAGTTAAACATGTTGGAATAATTTAGATCTCTTTGAGTATAGGTTAGTTCAAAGCTACTTCGTATTGTAGAAAGTTATGTCACAAAAGACATGAATTTTCTTTTCTCAGATTATTTTATACACACTGGTGATTATTTTATATTACACTGGTGAAATATATACAAAACATGAAATATCTTTCTCTAGAAATACAGGCTACAGATTTCAAACTCTACTGAAAAATAAGTATGGTGGAATGGGTCCTTTTTTGTAATTTTCATTTACAAAAAAGAGGGAAGGCTTGAAACCCTTAAATATTCCCACCCTGAAGACATGCACCTAGAAGCAAAAACGTCCTGTTAACAGATTTAATTATTCCAAAGCCAAAGATGAGCTAACAATTAGGTAATCAGGAAAGGAAGGCACACTTTTTGCCAAGAAAGGTCAGCCTTGGCAACCTTGTAGAAGATCTCAAAAACAAGAAATCAGGGCCTCTAGTTTACATTTTAGTTTACGGCTCATTGATAGTGCAAATGTTGGTATTCTTTTATGCATATTAGATGTTACCAAAATACCTATGAAGCATGCAAGCCATCTTTTCCCATAGACACACTGTAGTTCATCTAATGGAATTTAGTTTAACAGAAACGGACACTGAAGAGGACTCTTGGTTTCTCGTCTCTATTGCAATTGAAAGAAGTTGGGATCTGGTGAACTGGTGGACAAGCTAATTCTAGCCTCGACCTGTAACAGTTAGTGAATGAGAACAGGATGTATGGATGTCAAGAGTCCAAAATTTTCCAAGAATAATGGATGTGTTGCTCTGGGGCTAGGTGAGAGCAGAAAACCAGTTGCTTATGTTGCTTTTCAAAAATGTCTGGTCCATGATATCCTGGGACATCAGAGCGCCAGGGTGTCCTTGATGAGGCGACGCATGGTGGTGGTGACAGAGGTCCCAAGTGAGTCAGTGATTTGGTAAGAAATCTTGTATAAGTAGGGCTGGACATCCCTCAGCCCTGTATCAAAGACGTTATCCACCTCTGACTGGGTAGGCATCTTGGGCAGGTACTCATGTCGGTTCATCACTTCTACAATGTTGATAATCTTTTCACAAAGTTTCTCACCCACCTTTTCATGACATATCTGCCGTTCCTGCTCATTAGCCAGACTCACTACATTTACCTTGACCGTCCAAACTTCCCAAGGGATGCACTCATCTGAGAAAGGCCAGCGTGATTTCTTCTTCTGATAAAACTCCAGGGAAATTTGGCCCATCCCATCACTGCCTGAGTTTCGCAATGCATCCTAGGGGGGAAAAGCATTATTCCATATTTCACTGGAATAGTTTTATATTTTCAGTATATTTATAATAAAATCTTATGAATATTTATTTGGAACAAAGTTATGTCATGCTCAATGATGTTTTCTTTTTCTGTACAGAAGATATTCTAAAACTAAAATCTCACTAATGACACAAAGACAATTTTGTTTTCATATGCCACCCTCTTAAAAAAAGGCTTGAAGAAGAGTCCTTAATATAGTAGGTCTTAACACATGGGTATTGTTTCAATCATAGACTATTTTCTCAATACTTGTTTCTAATACAGGTAGACCTCAATTTACAACTGGTCATTTAACAACCTTTCGAAGTTACAACTGACTTCTCCAGACTTACCTATAATCTATTTTTTGAAGTTACAACAGCAAACACACACAAACACACACACACAATTGCATTTTGGGCACTTGGCAATCCACTCATCCTTATGGCTATTTGCAGCCTCCTGCAATCACATGACCTTTTGCAATATTTTTGCCAGTTTCCAGCATTTACTATTGGTTTGCAACAAAAAATACCTATAACAGAAATTTTATGACCACTGCAAAAAAAGTAAAAAACCAAACATCAGGCCCAGTCATGTGACTTGCAACTGCAATGAATTACAGCTTTTATACAGCTACAGAAGTGGCAACTCAAATTGTTATCTAGGGGAGGAAAAGAAGCAATTACCAATTTACTGAAAAAAAGATAGAAATATAACAGTTTTTTTTAACAATAGCCATATAGTCACAACAGTATAAAGTATCTTGTGGCGCCACTTTAAAGAATGTATTTATTATGGCATAACCTTTCATGTGAACCAAGAATTTCATCAGATGCATGCCCTGTAGTATATTTACTTTCATGGCAGCAGAAGAGAAAGAAAAGATTAACAATGTAACGTAAAAGATATAGCCAAGAATAATTGCGTTATAAAAGTGGCCACTTATAAAATGATTATTGACCATAATGTACTTTTGCAGTGGAAAGCTGTACATGATAACATCCTCAGGACCTTAGCAATATGCACATTCTTCAATAATGATACTCCTAACACAATATTGAAATTGTGATCATAAGTGTTATATAATTTAAAGTTCTTTAAAGAACTCTCTCCCTTTAAAATTCTCTCCCCCACCCCCAATCTATTCAAATGGCAATCTAGAATGTTTGCATTTTGTATTGTACATTTCAAATGGGAGTTTGTACTGGTACTGTCCATTCTGCTGATCAGGATGCTCCCTGCCTGAGCTGTTAGAGATGGTTTCAGATTTAATGTGTAGGACTTCTAGAATATTGGTTCTAGAAGTCTTCTATATTTAAACTGGGACTGCCTTAAAGGGACCACTCAAAATGTCATAACTCTCTTGATAATGATGAATCTGTCTTAACTTGTTACTGTTCCAACACAAATAGCAAGTCAAACTCTGGATTTTTTTTTCCTAGTGGGCAAGTGGATGGTGGTTTGAAAAGAGGGCTATGTTTATATCTGTTATTCTGTCATATATTATTTTCTATTGAAAATGACGCTTGCAGAGACTATTTTTCACTGCAGGGGTGAGGAACTCCATCATCTCAGAAGATGATAGATTCCAATGGCTTCCAGAAGGCTCGAAGCATTTTCTATTATCTCTGTCAAATTTTTGGCTACAGGGATGATGACAGCAGCTGAAACAATTGCTCTTCAATCTCTTCCCAATTCAGCCCCTTGGTATACATCTCAGTTGAGGGCAAAGCAGGCAGTTGGAGGAAGACTAAAACACAAGTAGAAGAAAACTCATCTTGAATTTGATTGAATGCTAGTAAAAACTCATTATCAAGCCTATACTGTGACAACATTGGAGGATTATTTTCTCCCTCTGTTGTGTACCCTCAGCACCAGTGGAACTTTTTTGAGTGATGCAAGGAATTCAAGGGTCTGTCTCACATATGAATTATATATATATAAAAACCATAGTTGTTGGACATGTCAGTTAGATACTTCAAGGACAAAATCAGTCCAATTTGGCAAGGACCTGTCAGATTTTTTTGGATGAGTTTCAGTTCTTAAGGCTTCAGTGATGCAGACAAGGTACTTGATTGTGTTTGGCAAAACCTGCTTGTTTGATCTTTGCTTCTCATGGCTTAGTATATGTAGTAGATGGGGAGTATTTTCTAGAACCAGAAGATTATAAATGTGTTGTTACAAGGAGTGGTCTTAAGTTTTATTAAAGGAGGTTGCAGTGAGATTACTGAAAAAAATGTAAACATTTATAGGCCAAAAGCAATAGCAATAGTACATAAACTTATATACCACTTTACAGTGCTTTTATATCCCTCTCTAAGCATTTAGAGTCAACATATTGCCCACAACAATCTGGGTCCTCATTTTACTGATCTCGGAAGTATAGAAGGCTGAGTCAACCTTTAGCTGGTGAACTTGAACTGCCAAACTGCTGGCAATCAGCAGTCAGGAGAAGTAACCTGCAGTACTGCACTCTAACCACTATGCCACCACAGCTCTTATCCCTCTCCTGACCAAGGGGATTGAGCATATGGTGGTTAATCACATCCAGACATTCTTGGATGAAATCTATTTCCCTTTCAGTAAGAATGTAGACTTAGTTTTGGTCCCGAAACTACCTTGGCCATCATGTTGGATGATTTTTTCTCAGAAAGAGACAAGGAGAGTGCAACCCTGTTGATTCTCTTGGATCGCTTGCTTAATGCCACCACAATGATACTCTATGGGAAAGATTGTTCACTTTAAAAGTGAGTAAAATGGGCTTTGAGTGGTTTAACTCGTACCTAGATAGTCTTCTTCATGATGTTTATGCTGCCTAGTCCTAGTGTAATTTTATCCATCATGCGGTTCAATTTTTACACGGAACCACTGAATACATTCACTCAGAGATATGAAGTAAATTAGCAGCATACCAATATTAACCTCTACCTTGCTTTTTCACAGGGGTCTATGCGAGACATTGCTGAATCAGTCCTTGGATGCAGTAATGGATTGAATAAGGGCCAACAAACTGAAGATCACTCCAGATAAAATAGGGATGCTGTTAGTGGATAGTTTACCTATCCTGATGAGCAGAATTCAAAGAGTTTTATATGGAGTTACATTTTTCAAAAGGATTAAATATGTGGCCTAGCATGGTTCCTTATTGTCCTTTTAGTGCCAAGCAAAGACATTTTTATATTCCTACTCTGCTTCCCTGAAAAAAAGACCTCCCCAGATAATAAGCCAAATTGGACTTTTGAGCGTGTCCGCTAAAATAAGCCCTCCCCCGAAAATAAGCCCTCCCCAAAAATATTGCAACACAACAGCAGCCATGAGGTGACCACCCTCGCTGCCTCCTGCACCTCACAAATAATAAGACCTCTCCGAAAATAAGGCCAAGTGCTTATTTTGGGAGTCAAAAGAAAATAAGACCCTGTCTTAAGGTAGGGCTTTCAAAACTATGTTAACTATGCTATGATCCTAAACTTTTCAATTTGTTTTTCTCTATGCATCATTAACAGTATATTGCTAATTTTGCATTTTTTAATTTTAATTAAAGTTTTAAAATTTGTAAACTGACTGTATTTCATTAATTATAATTTTAATTGTAAATCATTTTGAGATTTTAATATGAACTGGAGCAGCAATTTAAATGAAGAGAATAAATAATTAAATAATATAGAAATAATATTGCTTTCACAGCTTGCTAACTGCATTGATGGAATCAAGGATACTTTCCTAAACTGTTTTATAATCTACATGAGAAGACTCCCTCTTTTAGGAACACTTATTGATCAATAAATAATAAACGGATTTAGCAAAGAAACAGAATTTGTGGACATTAATTCCAGATACGTTCCAATCCCAATCTGATTTGGGCTCTGTAAAATAAAGCCAACATCTTGGATTAATCCTGGAAACAGCCTGTCTGGAATCTGTATTCTGGGCCAAAGGATGATTCTGAACAAGCAACAGGGAAACACATATTCTGAAATAAATACACTTAACTTTTACCTTGAATTCTCCAACAGCCTTTCTCAGTGCACGGTCAAGTTCCTCAGAAGAAACCCTGACATAGGTGAAATCAATGAAGTCACAATCAACATCTTGTGTGCCAACTGTCCCAATCGAATAGGTTCCTTCTTTCTTGTAATGGAATTTCCCTGTGCTGCGATGAAGTAATATGGTGTGCAAAAGTGCTAGCATAGCTTCTTCAATCTGGCGACCTTCAACTGATATCTCCAGCATCTCTGAACGGCAGTTCATTGTGACTTCTGCAAAGGAAAAAATAAGCAAGCACTCTTGAAAAAAAGCTACATGAGCAGACTGGAAAACTGTAGCAACTATAGAAGATAGATATGAGCAGGTGGAAAATGTCTGGTTCCAAACTGTTCTAAAAAACAGCATGAAACGGTCCATTTTGAGGATTTTACAATTCTTCTGAGTTCCATACTAAATCGATGTCTTAAATTTCAGAACTGCTCCAAATTGTCCTAGTTTTCTGGAACTACAAAGTTCTAATAAAAATGCTGATAGTGAATAAATTATGAAGAAGCGCTCTGAGGCAAATCAAAATCAGTTTTAAATTCACAGAAGTTTTAAAATTTAAACATTCTGAAAAGTGAGACAGTCCGAAACAATAATGCTAGAAAGCTTCGGTTTATTCCTCCAACCAATTTAACAAGTTACTTTTCAACCAATATTAATTCTTTGGAAACAAAATCAGTAAATAGAGCCCGAAATGGTAACAACCCAGTATCTTGTGTCAAGTGCAAGAGGTTTAAACGGATCATCAAACAAAAAAGAACCCCATCATTTTCCAAGAATTTTGAAAGATGCAATAGTCCTCAACATATATGGAGTCATCCAGATCATGTTTGTCCCAAAGGTGTTTTTTTCCAAAGGCAACTGGACTTTCTTTGTTTTCCTTACAGACTTTTCACTTCTAATCCAAGAACTGAAAAAGCTTCTTGGATGAGAATCAAAATGTCTTCAAGGAAAAATAAAGAAATCCAGTTGCCTTTTGAAAAAGCACCTTGGGGAGAATACTGTAGTCCTCAACCCAGCAGCACTGTAACTTGAAAACAAATTGCAAGTAAGCCCCCCCCCCCGCCCCCCTGGACCCAACAATAAAAGTATGGATATTTTTGTCCTCATATTCTCACATTATATTGAATTTCATCTCAAAATGAAATTCACAGCAGTAACTGTGAGAGGGATCTTGGAGTCTTAGTGGACAACCAGTTAAATAGGAGCCAGCAGTGTTCGGCAGCAGCCAAAAAAAGCCAACGCAATCCTAAATTGCATTAACACAGGTATACAATCAAGATCAAGTGAGATACTAATACCGCTATATAAAGCCCTTGTAAGACCACACCTAGAGTACTGCATCCAGTTTTGGTCACCACATTATAAAAAAAGATGTTGAGACTCTAGAAAAAGTGCAGAGAAGTGGGACAAAGGGACAGGAGACTAAAACATGAAGAACAAATGGTTACAGGAACTGGGCATGGATAGTGAAATGAAGAGAAGGACCAGGGGAGACATGATAGCAGTGTTCCAATATTTGAGAAGCTGCCACAGAGAGGTGGGGGGGTCATGCTATTTTCCAAAGCACACCAATTGAATAGAAGTTGCCTTCGGAAGTCTGGGAGCTTCATCACTTGAGACTTTCAAGAAGAGATTGGACTACCATTTGTAAGAAATAGTGTAGGGTCTCCTGCTTGAGCGGGGTGGTGTTGGTGTTGGACTAGATGACCTGTAAATGTAAAGTCCCTTCCAACTCTGTTAATCTGTAGAGAGTGACCTACATGAGATCACTTTTTTATTTTTGAATTACTTCCGAATGATCCGATTGGTTGGGACATTTAAACCCATATATTTCAGTCTTTTCACCAATACACCACGCTGGCTTTTGAACCCCACCAAGGGAAAGAACATGTTTTGTTCCTAACGCAGGTCGCAGCCCCGAGAGTGGTGGTGGTGGTGAGGTGGTAAACCTCTTGCGACTTCCGCAGTGCTGTGACCAAAACACTCCTTAGGCTTTCTTCGGGGGGGGGGGCGGAGGAGGAAGCCCTCGGTAACTAAGACAACCGACCGGACAAGGGCTCGCGCCTCCTGAGAAGTGGGAGGGGGGCCCATAAAGAGGCAGAGGGGGTGCCCGGTGGGAATAACAGCTGGCAACTCACCTGTCCCGGATCTGGGTGCTTCCCTACACAGGCAACTTAATCTTCGGACCGGCCCAACTAAGGCAACATGGGAGAGAGGGATTTGAAAAACCATCCTCAAGGGCGACCCCGAAGTAATAATTCTTGGTCAAGGTCTCGTCTGCCCGCCCGTTGGGAAAAACGCCTAAATTTCATTTACATAAAGGCTTTTAACCCTTTCCAAGGCTTCTAAAATAGAAATTGCGGGTAGCCTTGTCCTCCCTCTCGCCGCTCTTGGTACGGTCCAAGAAAGCAAACCACCGACGCAATCGCAAAAAAGGGTCAAACTTCCGGGTTTCAGAGAACCGGTTTCGCCCTTTGCTGCCCCCCTCTGGCAAATTGGAGAGGCGAGGCTTAAAGGGGGCGCTATGCAGTGAAAGGTTTGAAAGTTTGGCGATGGCTTTTTACTGGTTAAAAAAGAAAGCTTATTTCATTTTTTTTTTGAAATGGCGTTTTATTTCATTGGTTTAAAAAGCACGAGATGCTTGTGGGGGTGTGTTTGTTTTTGTTTCGCACCTTGAGAGATTGCGCAACAAGATGCAGATTATTTATTTATTTGATTTGTCAATCGTTTTACAAGATAACAGGTATAAGAATAAACATGAGTATGAATGAAGTGGGTACGAATAAATGGGGTTGTTAGGACAGGGACGGTAGGCACTCTGGTGCGCTTATGCATGCCCCCATACAGACCTCTTAGGAATGGGGTGAGGTCGACGGTAGACAGTTTAAGGTAAATTTTTGGGGAGTTTGAAGATGTAACCGGTTTCCCCTTTCCGTCCAGAAAATTCCAGAATAGTCCCGAAATATCTTTTAAAAAATAAAATTAGCGGAGAAGCAGGGGAAGGGGAAAAAAAGCTGCATCTGCGTGTTTATTCTACATTAATAAAGCCCGATCGTCCCTTTTAATCTCCCTTTAATTTCCCTGGACCGATTTACTCCACCGGCAAAGGATTTGCATTTCCCCCCACACCTTGTAAACTGATGGTTCAAACTGACTGTTGAGAAGGCGTTGTTTATTAACAGGACTCTAGTACGGCAGACACACGGCAAATTAAGTTATTTCTCGGAACATCTTCAGTCTTATTACTGCAGAGTCAACAGCTGATTTGGCATAATTTTACGTCCCTCGTTACATCATCAACAACATTTGAGCACAATACCGATCGGTAATTTATGCTAACCGAAACTATGTAGGCCGCGGCCGCAAGTGCGCATGCTCCTCGCCTATTCAGGCCATTATACATCATTCAAGCGCAGCGTACCGGAAGAGGCGGGCAAAAAGCGGATGAGTGACGCGAAGCGGGAATCCTGAAGTCGGTGGAGCGACGATATGGGGGAGGGTGAAGGGTCGCACGGTGGTTAAATCTCTTTGAATAAAAACGGCGGTTGCCGTGTTATTTCAATCCCAATTTTGCTGTTCATTTGCCCTTCTCCCGTTTCTTTCTTTTTTGCAGCAATGCTTTGCGAGATTGTCTTTAGCGTATCTCGATTCCATCTGCCTTCATTTCAAGTTTTACAAGGTCTCCCAACTCAAAGAAGTATTACTCTGAGCAGCCTACAATACAAGTAGTTCTCCACTTGCAACACTTCATTTAGTAACAGTTCAAAGTTACAACGGCACTGAAAAAAGTGACTTATGACTATTTTTCACCACCGTTGCAGAATCCCCAAGGTCACACGATCAAAATTTGGATGCTTGGCAATTGACTCATTTATGACAGTTGCAATGTCCTGGATCATGTGACCACCTGGTCAATGGGGAAGCCAGATTCACTTAACTATCATGTTACTACCTTAATAGCTGTGATGATTCACTTAACTGTGGCAAGGAAAGTCATAAAATGGGGCAAAATTCACTTAACAAATGTTTCACTTAGCAATCGAAATGTTGGGCTTTATTCTGTTGTAAGTTGAGGGCTACCTGTATAAATATAAAATAAAGAAAAATTATTATTAATTAATTATTTACAAGCGGTCAATATATAAATACAAAGAAGCTAAACCAACTTATTACAAATAAGGTGCCTTTGCATTGTAGCCCGTGTTATTCATGTTTCTTTTTCTTTTTGGTAATAAAAGTTACAGTAATGTGTCTTATTTTTTTGCTGGCAAAATAATTTTGTTCAGTCCAGTTGTTTAGGAAGCTTCATGTCTGGTTGTCACAATTTACATAAATTTTAACATTTGTAGAAATGTAATTCTTATCAGCCATCAAAGGTTGATCTAATTACAAAATAGAATTAAAAAGACTATCAAAGAGACTTGAAAGGTGTTTTTATATGCACATATCTTTGCCCCCAGAAGACATAAGAACATGCATATATAAGGATTCAATTCCACAATCTTAAAAGGCAGCCTAAAACAAATTATTAGAGACTAAAATAAAAAAAAATCCTACCCTGAGTCTAGTGGAAGTGAACCACTAAAAGTGATAATTGATCCAGCTTTTATTTTTCAGCTCAGTTCTTGAGATTTTGGATTCTTTTCTCCCCCCACCCCCTTTCTAATGGCTGATCCAAAGTGTCTCCCCCACAAAATGTTTGAGGGGGCTTGTTCTCATGCCTTCCTGCGAGACATTTTTCCTCCCTTAGGCAATTAGAGAATGGAACTATTCTACTGATGGTATTTCTAATTGTCTCTTTTATGGAATGTATTTCAGTAAAATTATTGAAAAGGTAAATGACTCATGATAGCATACAGATTTTAAAATTGTCTCTGCTGCTGATAGCTATAAATGTAGCTTACTTGTTTCTGACATTTATGAAAACTTGATTAGTCATAGGGTTACTTCATTTCTATTTGTCTGAATTGCTATGGAAATGCTGAACAAATGCATTAAGAACTTCTATATAGTATCTCTTGTATTCTGTTTTAGGCTACTCTTTCTCCAAATGTGCAGGCAGTGTATATGATTCCTTTCATTCTACTTCAGGCTGAGGAAAAGTGGCTGATCTCATACAACATTGCTTGTTTAAATATGGTTTACTGAATAAATTATGTTTACCCATAGTTGGGTGTACATTACATGCTAAATATTCAGTATATTACTGATCCAAGGCCACAACTGAATTTAACTGAGTTAATCCCAGAATTTGCAGCTGTAAAGACTGTCCTCTTTAATAATAAAAACAGTAACTTTTTTCCTCAGATTTTTAAAAAACTGCTCAAATGTTGAAAGGAATCTTTCCATGCTTGTAATTGCTTCTGCTACTTTGGTTCCTATCCTTCCCCACCTCCCCTTTTAATGTCAGAAGAGGGTATGTTTGAGCTACAGGAAAACATGGATCATGAAGCCAGATAGCAATAAATCTCATCTTTCTGAGTGCTCAGAGATGAAGCTTCTCTGGAGTGACAGCATTCTTAACAGATCATAGGAACCCACACTTTCTGAAGGACCACAAAAAGATTTAGTGTAACATTGATTAGTTTTATTCAATTCAACAGCAATATGTTTTACTCAGGATTTTCTTAATGTGTTCAATAACAAAAGAATACATAGAATCTCAGGCTAAATAGAACAATGCTCATTCTTTTACTGAGGATCCCAAAAGCCCAGCCCAGTGGGGCATGTGCAGGTCTTAAACGCATACCCACAAAGCTTTTTTTTAGGTGGGTGGGCAAAAAAGAAGTTGTTCACTTATTGGACACAGACTTCAAACAAAGAAGAGTAAATGGCAGATAGCAAACAAGAGATTTCCTAATTTCTATTATGCATTCAACCTTACACAAAGGGAATACAAATATCTGAATACATGGCATGGCCACAGCCTGCTTCCAATTATGGGGAGATTTAGTTTTCACAGGATAGACCCACATCGCTTTTAATTTTTTCTCTCCAGCTCTAAACAGTTTCCAAATTAACATTCTATATACTGTACATACATATGTGCAGACATAAACATAAACTTGAGAATTAAGGTGAAGTGATCCGTGTTTTACCCACTTGCCTTGACAAATACATACACAAATTTCCATAGACAAATGCTTGCCAACAGAAAATATTGGTGCTTTGCTCATGTCTTTCTTTTTCTTTGATCTTTTCATTTTTCTCAAAAATAGACTCTAGGCCAGTGATGGCAAACCTTTTCGGCACCAAGTGCCCAAACCAGAACGTGTGCCTGCCGGAGTGCTGGAAACCTGAAATTCAGCTGGCCGGTGTGCATGCGAGTGCCAGCCAGGTGGTCTTTGGGTTTCCGGCATTCTGGTGTACGAAGATCAACTGGTGCGCCGGAAACCAGAAGGGCAGTTGGCGACAGTGCAGGTGCCCATATAGATTCGCCATCACTGCTCTAGGTAGTGTAGAATAAAAATTTAAAACCTCTCTCTCCCCACCCCCTCTCTCAAATTTTAAAAAGATTAAAAAGAGGCAAGAGATTAAAATTAATTAAGATCAGAAGGATGGGCTTTCAGGGGACTAACCAGCCCCATGGCTGCCTGCTCCTGGCGGTGCTCCATGCAAGGCCACAGAGCCATGTCTTAACTCTTTTTCGGAAGGCCAGGAGAGTGAGGGCCTGTTTCATCTAAAGGGGTCCTCAACATTCCTTCCTTGCCTGGGTAAGTGGGACGGGCTGATGTAACAGGGCAACGACAATACTGTAGGTAGCCTGGCCCTACGCCCTGTAAAGGTCGCAATCAGCATCTTGAATTGGATCTAAAAATAAACTGGCACTGAATGCAGTTTGAAGAACATAGGTGTTACATGCGCCCTTTTTGGGGTATCTAATGTGTGGCCACATTATGTACCAGTTGAGGCTTCCAGGAACTTTTCAAGGATAGCCCCATTAAAGCGCATTGCAGTAGTTCAAGCAGGAAATGACCAGAGCATGAGTGACTGAGTGGAGAGCCTCCCTATCCTGGAAAGAGCATAACTGGTGTACAACACAACTGGTGCACAGCAAAGGGCCCTCCTAGCCACAGATGCCTTCTGCTCTTTGAGCAGGAACTGTGAATCCAGGAGGACCTCCAGGTTATACACTGGGTCTGTCTGGGTTAGTACAACCCCATCCAAGACCACAGGTGATAACTCCTGGGTACAGAGGAACCCACTCACATCCACTCTGTCTTGTCAGGTGTCAGCTGAAGTCTGTTGTTCCCCAGCCAGGCCCCCGTAGCCTCCAGGCACCATGAAAGAACGTCACTGACTGCACATGGGATATATATATATATATATATATATATATATATGTATGTATGTATGTATGTATGTATGTATGTATGTATGTATGTATGTATGTGTGTATATATATATATATATATATATATATATATATATATATATAATTTGTGCTGATAAATAAATAAAGGGGGACTAGTATAGATCTATTTCAAGCTATTTAGCTCTTCATCAGCTAGCCATACCCTTACTGGGATTCGAACCTGTGCTGTATTGCATCTTAGGCAAACGTCTTAGCCATTATGCCACAGGTCTCCTCCTTATCAGCTGAAGCTAGGGAAGAAGGTATATATTTAGTGTCACAACCCCTGGTAAGCCCCAATTATGGGAGGAAGCTAACTGCTTCCATCATCTGTCAATATATATAAACAGGGTATCATCAGCGTACTGGTGATACCTCAACTCATGGTGGCAAATGATCTTGCCCGGTAGTATCATGCGGATATTAAATAGCAGAGAGAGCACCTATACCTGTGCCACCACACAAAGCAATGTAGTGAGAGGTGTTCCTCTCACTCTCTGTCAATATTGATTGGGATTGATGTCGGAGGAAAGAGGTGAATCAGCACAGATTTATGCCACTCACTTCTAACTCTAAGTTGGCCCCAAAGGATAACAAAGGAAAACTAGAGAGGTCAAAAAGAGCAGGGATGGATGCTCTACCTCTAGAAATCATCCATGAATATGACCAATGCCATTTCAGTCCCATATCCGGGCCTGAAACCTGACGGAAAAGGATCCAGATAATTCATTTCTTCCAGGATCTTTTGGAGTTGCCACTCCCCCACCTCCTCAATCACCTTCCCTAAAAAGGGGAGGTGGGAGACTGGGCAAAAATTGTCCAGAATGATAGGATCCAGCAATGGCTTCTTGAGGAGGGGGTATACCAGTGTCTCCTTAAAAGAAGCTTGAAACATCCCTTTCACCAAGGATGGATTTATCATCACTTAGACCCATCCACAAAACATGCTGATCATGTACCATTCTGGAAATAAGTGCTTGTGACATGTTATATTAAGTGTATTAAAAGTCCAATACTTCTTTGTGTGTGTGGTTGTGCACTTGATTTATACAGCAATGATTTCTATGAAAAGACTCTTCACAAATCAAGCATGTTATTCATGACTGAAACTTGGAAATAGAGCAACCATTGATCTTGTGTATGTAGTCTGATTAACGACTTCGCTGGCTTCCATATTTTATCAGCAACTGCTAGGTTGCCTCACTGAACATATTCCTCAATAAACACGTGTAAATTTAAAATATAAATGGCATGGTCCTATATACCATCAATCTGAATGCCCAGCTGTTGGGTTTAATTCATGGTTAAATAAGCTTATAGTTGCTTCTTCAAGGTTCATTAGAATATAGTCCCTTATTATAATAATGTAGCCAATATACTCTGACTCTGGCTCAGCTCTGATCAGAAGGGTCAGCCGTGGATAGTGGTGGTGCAAGAAATACAGAAAGTTCTCTGTCTTTTAAACCAGCATGATCTACTCTTGTGATAAGTAGAGCAAAATAAATGACTGTTAATATTGGAACGAGTTAGGACCATCAATTAGAAACAAGGAATGTATGGAAACGGCTCAGCCCATAGCAGATAAGTCTGCTTGTGTAGCCAGAGAGGCACAGGAAATTGGTTGAAACCAAAAGGCTTATTTTGTGCAGTGTGGGCTGATGTGTAAGGGAAAATTCCAAGCTTTAGAACTGATAGATTCTGCAGTTGCATTTTTGTAAACAAGAAAATGAGAATAGGATAGAATTCAGTATTTTGAGAACCGGAAAGAAAAAGCTATAAGGAAAAAAAGGAATGTTTATATTGCTGTTGGGAACTATATTTACCTTCTTTGAACTTGCAATATTTCTGCTTCTGCAGAAATCAGACATTGCTGAACTCAGGACAGTTCTGAACTTCAAAATATTTTTTAAATTTTTTTAAAAATGCAATCAATATATAAAAGAATATTTGCAAAGGTACTCAGCACCAGAGAGGTTGGCTACCTGTTGCAAGTATTTCTATATATACTGAGAATCACACAGGATAGACTTTGTAATATTTGCAATATGGTTTTTGTGGTCCTATTGACTGGCTAACTAACATAGGTTTTATTGTATTTTAAATTTGCTTTTTCAAATGCATTGGACTTGATTTGGCTGTGAAAATGTACTGCGTTTCCTAGAAAATAATGTGGTCTCATTCTAAAGAAATGGTCTCCAAAGTGAGATCTATAAAGCAATCAATATGGTGAGAAAATATTGGAATTTTATATAAAACAATTAACTTATATTAATGAATAAATTGACACTATTTTAGTAAGTACAAATTGATTTATAAATACTATTAATAAACAGCATTAGTGCTCAGTTTTTTTTTAAATTAAGGTATATGTGATATTTTTTTGGGGGGGGGAGACTACTGCCTCCCTAAAAGCATCAACTATCAATATGATGTTTTGCATTTCAATATGCTGGCTTATCTCCAACCAGAGGTAGGTTGCTCCCAGTTTGGCCGAAACGGTAGTGGAATTCAGGCCTAGGTCGCAGAACCAGCAGCAACCCAGGCCTGCCATGGCCCCGAACCGGTTCCCTTACTGCTGCTGGGCCGCTGCCATTTTGATTTTTAGTGACTGCGGGTGCGCAGTTCCCTGTAAATTGTTCTGCACATGCGTGAAGAACAATTTACATTGAACAGCGCACGCGTGTGCAGTGCATGTCTGGCAGGTGGGCGGGTTGCGAGCTGGTAGTGAAACCGGAAACAACTCATCCCTGGCTCCAACTGATATATTTATTGGGGGAGCGGGGGGGGGGGGGAAGAGAATGGGAATTCTCATTAAATACATCTGGAGAGCATCAATTGAGGAAAGCAACTTGAACTTCTAAATTATATCCTTCTGGGAGGAAATATATTCCTGTACTTTAAGAGATCATTAACCTTATAGGAGTTGTAATGTTTCCTGATTAAAGATTGCTTTTAGACCTGTGCACTAAGATGAGTGAAGACTGGAGCCAAACTTGTATCACCAGAGGAAGTGGAGGAGAGCCAGCAGCTTCCAATGTGACCGGCAGGGCATGCACCAGAAGGTCCCTAAAGAACTGATCTATGGGCTTCAGCACACTGGAAGCTGCTGAACCTGTAGGAGGTTAGCACCCATCTCTCTCCTAGACGAATCAAATATTCTAGGAAATATTAAAAAGCCGCCCTGTTTAAGATAACCCGCTCCCTATTAAATAAAAGGGAAGCGGGGGAACCCTTGCAGGGCAGAGCTGAGGATTATGCCCAATTCTTAGCGGACAAAATTGCTCGGTTTCGGTCGGACTTGGACTCCATCCCCGCAGTTCCAGCCGAGGCACAAGAGGATCAGGTGGAACATCTCTGGGTTGAGTTTCAGGATGTTACCCCCGGGGATGTGGACAAGGCCATGAGGGCTGTAAGTGCCTCCACCTGCGTACTGGACCCGTGTCCCTCATGGCTGGTTACTAACAGCAGTGAGGTGACACGAGGCTGGATCCAGGCGGTTGTGACCGCCTCTCTTCGGGAGGGGAACTTCCCCGCCGCACTGAAAGCGGCGGTGGTGAGACCCCTCCTAAAGAAGCCATCTTTGGATCCAGCTGTTCTTAATAACTATCGCCCAGTCTCCAACCTTCCCTTCCTTGGGAAGGTTGTTGAGAAGGTGGTGGCCTTTCAGCTCCAACGGTCCTTGGAGGAAGCAAACTATCTCGACCCCTTCCAGTCAGGCTTCAGACCCGGTTACAGCACAGAAACCGCTTTGGTCGCATTGACCGATGATCTCTGGAGGGCCAGAGATGGAGGACATTCCTCCATCCTGGTCCTCCTTGACCTCTCAGCGGCTTTCGATACCATCGACCATGGTATCCTTCTGTGACGACTGCGGGAGGTGGGAGTGGGAGGCACCGTGTTGCGGTGGTTCTCCTCCTACCTCTCGGACAGGTCGCAGTCGGTGTTAGTGGGGGGGCAGAGATCGTCCCCTAGGCCCCTAACATATGGGGTGCCTCAGGGCTCGGTCTTATCCCCCCTACTATTCAACATCTACATGAAACCGCTGGGAGAGATCATCCGTAGGCACGGGATCAGATACCATCAATATGCGGACGATACCCAGTTGTATCTGTCCGCCCCGTGCCAACTCAATGAAGCGGCAGACGTGATGAACCGAGGCCTTGAGGCCGTTATGGACTGGATGAGGGTTAACAAGCTTGTGCTCAACCCAGAAAAGACCGAGTGGCTGTTGTGTTTCCCTCCCAAAGATTCGACCAATATTCCATCACTCAGGCTGGGGGGTCAAATTTTATACCCCTCAGAGAGGGTTCGCAACTTGGGAGTCCTCCTGGATCCACAGCTATCGTTTGACCACCACCTGACGGCTGTGACTAGGGGGGCATTCGCCCAGGTTCGCCTGGTGCGCCAGTTGCGATCCTACCTGAATCGGGAGGCACTCACAACAGTCACTCGGGCCCTTGTGACCTCTAGGCTGGAATACTGCAATGTGCTCTACATGGGGCTGCCCTTGAAGAGCATCCGGCGACTTCAGCTGGTACAGAACGCGGCCGCGCGAGTGATTGTGGGTGCACCGCGGTTCACCCACATAACACCTATCCTCCGCGAGCTGCGTTGGCTACCTGTCGATCTCCGGATGCGCCTCAAGGTGCTATTAGTCACTCATAAAGCCCTGCATGGTAGTGGATCTGGATACTTGAGAGACCGCCTCCTGCCAATTACCTCCCTGCGACCAATTAGATCTCACAGATTGGGCCTCCTCCGTATTCCATCGGCCAGCCAGTGCCGGCTGGCAACTACAAGGAGGAGGGCCTTCTCAGTAGTAGCCCCGACCCTTTGGAACGAACTCCCCGTGGAGATTCGTACCCTCACCACCATCCAGGCCTTCCGCACAGCCCTCAAGAACTGGCTAGCCCGTCAGGCCTGTGGACAAGGATAGTTGCCCCTCCTGAATGATGAATGTATGTTGCTTATTACTTTTATTATATGTGTCTATGTCACTGTTTGTACTTCCCCTCCCTGATTTCATGTGAGCCGCCCTGAGTCCCCTCAGGGAAAAGGGCGGCCTACAAATGTTAATAAACATCAAACAAACAAAAAGGCAGAATATTAGATTTCCCTTTTTGAGGTTTTGCAAAAGGAAGGCTGGACTGAGAGGAAGCCGAGGGCCTTTGGTTAGGTTCTCTTGGTGCGGTGCTGAGCTTGCCTCTACTTCTCCTGAAGCCTTTAGGCCAAGTCTCTAGGTGTATTACCAACATGAGCTGCAGAGCGTGCACTGTGACCCTAGGAAGCCATTCTCTTTCTGCTTCCTTCAGTTCTATTGCCAATTCAAACAGTGTCTTCCTCACAGACTCCACCTTCACTTGGAGGTGCCGCCTTTCCTATCTCACTCTGGGATGAAGTGCACCACATTATATCTCAGTATCCCATCTCACCTCCTCCTCAGTTGGGCCTGGCAAACTCCCTTCAATGGACAGGTCTTTGCCGCCCCTACACTGCTTGTCACATTCATCTCAAAGCTGCACCCTCACCTAGTGCCGGGCCCCCAGCCAGTGGTGAAATTCATTTTTTTTACTACCGGTTCTGTGGGCGTGGCTTGGTGGTTGTGGTGTGGCTTGGTGGGCGGGGCAGGGGAAGGATACTGCAAAATCTCCCTTCCCAGCCTACTCCAGAGGAAGGATACTACAAAATCTCCCTTCCCACCCTACTCCAGGGGAAGGATACTGCAAAATCTCTCTTCCCACCTTACTCCAGGGGAAGGATACTGCAAAATCTCCCTTCCCACCCTACTCCAGGGAAGAATACTGCAAAATCTCCCTTCCCACCCTACTCCAGGGGAAGGATACTGCAAAATCTCCATTCCCATTCTACTCCAGGGGAAGAATACTGCAAAATCTGCCTTCCCACCCTATTCTGGGCCAGCCAGAGGTGGCATTTGCCGGCTCTCTGAACTACTCAAAGTTTCCGCTACTGGTTCTCCAGAACCTGTCAGAACCTGCTGGATTTCACTCCTGGTCCCAGCCCAGTGGCAGGAGGAAAAAGGATGGCAAAGTCAGCTGGGGGTGACAGGGGTAACCTACAGAGTACAGTGTGGACAAATGGGCAGACATGGGGGGGTGGGAGAATTGAAGTGGAGGTGAGCACACCAAGGCAGGAGAAGTGTGAGGTCCTCCTTCGACAATGGAACAGACTTAATGACCCAAATTTGCATCACTAAGCAAAGGGGTCATTGGCAAAACATTGTGTGATTGCCCTGCTTAGTGACAGCAATTTCAACAGTTCCAATTATGCTGCATGAGGACTATTTGCATAACTTTTGCAACAAAACAACAACAGAGCACAGAAATGCTACAACGTCTAAACGAAGGCAGGAAAAGAGAAAAGGTTGGCTAATTTATATAACAAAGAAATTACAGAAATTACAGGAAACTTAGCAGGATTCTTTGAAGCCCAAGACAAAAGCAGTGAGGAACCTTGGCGAGTCTGTTAAAGACAATTGCACTAATAGAGATAAAAGCATATCAATAGCATTGCTTCGTTTAACTGCAGCTCCCTTGGCCCAGAGAGCAGAGAAGTTTGGTTTTGTAAGTGGGGATAGGTGCTTCCTTCAGCAAACAAGGCTGTGCTGCGTCTCTCTTTACATGTCACAGAGCTGCACCCCCTCTAACCCAGTGCTTAGATTCTAAGTCCAGGATCAGGAGAAAGAAAATGGTGAAATTCAGCTGGGGGCAGAAGTGGTGGAGGGCAGCAGGGGAATACAGCGAAGTGCAGGAGAGCCAAAAGGCCAGAGATAAGGGGAGAAAGATGGATGAGGGGAGTTGAAGCCCGTCTACCGTGTTTCCCCTGAAATAAGACCGGGTCTTATTTTCTTTTGACCCACGAAATAAGCACTTGGCCTTATTTTCAGGGCGGTCCTATTATTTTTGAGGTGCAGGAGGCAGCGAGCGTGGTCACCTCAGGGCTGCTGCTGTGTTGCAATATTTTCGAGGAGGGCTTATTTTAGCGCATGCATTCAAAAGCTCGATTGGACTTATTATCCAAGGAGGTCTTATTTTCAGGGGAACAGGGTATGCGTTTCGAAGCTAAGCATCTGAATTTTGATTACGTGATCTAGGGAGGTGAAGTGGAGGTGAGGATTTCAAGGATCAGTCATAAATATAATTGGTTCAGCGCCACCATAATTTTAAATGGTCACTGAACGGATGGATGTCAAGCAAAGGACTACCTGTAATCCTTTATGTGTTTACCTCGGGCAGAGTGAATTACACTGATTCATTGGAGCTTTCTGAGAAAACACGTACAGAATTGCCCTGTTAACAAGATCTAAGCCAGCATCAGCTGACAATGTGCTATCCTTTCCAAAAGTGAAAAGTGGATCTCCTGTGTTATTGATCCCTCTTCCCTCCCCACTAGAGGTGCACACACCCTTCTTGTCAGCTACCGCCTGAACTTGAACAGGGTTCAAAGAGGGGCATAATAAGTGTGAGTGAGCTTGCAGCATCTCAGATGTCTTGCCTGTGGTCCAAAATGACTTTGTGTCTGGACATTTATGGTATGGGTTACTCGCCTACTCTTTTTACAGTCAAGGACACTGCTAAATCCAGACCAGGTTATTATTCCACTTGGCCGGCATGTTTGCCAAGTCCTTCCCCGAGAAACTTGCAGCAAGGAAATGTGTCAATTCACTCTGGATGCCTTTCCCATGACACAGGGCTCTTTCCACACGGGGCTTTTCCATTGAGCTCCGGCCCCTCTTAAGCAGATGACTTATCATACACAGAGGGCGGTAGAGGCTCAGGGATCCTTTTTAAAATAGATCTAATTTTGCATGGTTCGGAGAGAGCCTTACTGAGTACCTTGGTTGCTCAATTCTTCCTTCTGGTCAACAATGTTAATGGAAGATACAGAACACTTCCTGCAGTAAGCTGGGTTACTTACTACAGTAAAAAACCCTCAAGAAGTCTCAGTTGCTAAGCTTTTTGCTAAAACTAAATAATTGTAATTAAGGTAAAGGTTCCCCTTGCACATATGTGCCAGTCGTTCCCAACTATGGGGGCAGTGCTCATCTCTGTTTCAAAGTGCTGTCCGAAGACGTCTCCGTGGTCATGTGGCTGGCATGATTAAACGCACGGAATGCGGTTACCTTCCCAACCAAAGGTGGTCCCTATTTTTCTACTTGCATTTTTACATTCTTTAGAACTGCTAGGTTGGCAGAAGCTGGGACAAGTAATGAGAGCTCACTCCGTTATGCAGCATTAGGGATTTGAACCACTGAACTACCTATGTTTCTGATCGACAAGCTCAGCGTCTTAGCCACTGAGCCACCGCGTCCCTTATTGAGATATAAAATGGTGCTTTTCCTAATTAGAAGCAGATTGGATAGGGCCATGTAGGTAAAGTGACCAGATTTTAAAATTGGTAAAGCGGGACACCATTGACTGGGGGGGGGGTTTCTTGATTAAAAATTTGGTCTATGGAAGTTGATAGGACATTCTAGGCCCAAGAAGTTAAAATACTCACCACCTAGTTCAATATTCAAGGAGAAAAGTGGGAGGGGGGAATCGAAGGGGTGCCCAACACGTAGCCCAGCGTGCCCAGGTCCTTCTTTTCGCCTGGCCTCATCTTCATCCTCTGGCTGATGCCTACCACCGGCTGCACCGTGTCTGATTTGCCCCGGGTGGGCTGGAAGGCTTCGGGCGGCTCCTGGGCAGCAGACGTCCGGGCGGGAAGGGCCGGCAAGGGGTGGCGGTGGCATCTTCGGTGGTGGAGCACAAGCACAGCAACGCCAGCAGCCGGGCAGCCTCCATTGGGCGGTGAGGCGAGCTGCGTGCGAGGCCGCTCGGCCAGCCCGTCCCATGACTCCTGCTAGTGGTTGGCAGTGTGCAGCCGCTGTACAGCCTCCAGCCCCGCAGGCCGCCCTCCCGGTGCGCAGCCACTATAGACAAAGATAGACCTGGAAAAATGAGTGAAAATATTTGCAAGAGGAAGCCACGTGGTGGAGCCAAAAAAGGGGCGGGGCACCCTTTCTACAAAAATCGGGACTTTTTAAAAACGCCATGGGACGTGGGACAAATTATTAAAAATCGGGACTGTCCCACCAAAAGCGGGACGTCTGGTCACCTTACATGTAGGCCAACCCTCTTTCATGTGTCTGAGTGCCATGTAATATTCTCTTGTCTCCTCAAGGCTAAAGACCTTAAATAAGATGTTAGGTACAGGTGTCAAACTCACAGTGTCACGTTGCCATCACGTGACATTTCGCAATGTTTTCCCCATTTTGGCAGCTGGGGTGGGCGTGGCTTGCACATGACGCATCCAGCCTGCGGGCTGCCAGTTTGACACCCCTGAAAATTGTTAGAGACTAAAAATGCAATTGCTGAAACATTTAGAAATCTACTCTGAAAGGAGTTTATTCAGTTTATTCCTGGCCTATTTAATCCCAGGCGTGTGTGATTACACTAGTGGTTTTAAAATTAAATCTCCTGCACACACTAACGCAGGGTGGGATTTAGTATGCTTCAAAATGGTCTGTTGCTAGTAGTCCAAAGGCTACTACTCTCTGGGTCTCACATTAGCCTATGGAGAGCTCAGAAAAAGGCACGACACTATACAAATATATAAAGACAGTACAGGTAGTCCTTGAATTTCAACAGTTTGTTTAGTGACCATTTGAAGTTACAATGATACTGAAAAAAGTGAGTTATGACCATTTTTCACACATGTGACCTTTGCATCATCCCCATGGTCACCTGACTTACATTCGGATGCTTGACTGCTGGTTTGTATTTATGACCGTTGTTGTGTCCCAGGATCATGGGACCATTTTTTATGAAGCCAGTTTCACTTAACAACTGTGTTGCTGATTTAACAACTGCAGTGATTCACTTGGAACAAATGTAGCAAGAAGAGTCCTAAAATGAAGGCAAAATTCAAAATTTTCACTTGGCAACATAAATTCTGGGCTCCATTGTGGACGTAAGTTGAGAACTACCTGTATACAAATACAGTAAAGAAATAGATATTCTAACATTCCCATGATTTATTTTGTGGTTAAGGGAAAAATTTGTAATAAGTGGTAGAAAAACACAGGATGACCATTTGGTGCTGCCATGTGTTATGGCAGGCGATTGGACTCAGTTTCACTTAGCCTTCTAGGACAGTAATGGTGAACCTTTTCAGCACAAGTGCCCAAACTGGAATGAGCATGAATTTTCGTGCGTGCACGCGCTGGAGTGCCGGAAACCCGAAGACCAGCTGGCCAGTGTGCGTGCCTCTTTTTTTGGCTGGTTTTCAGACTGTTTTCAAGCCATTTTTGGGGCATTTTTAGGCCAGAAAAGGCCTAAAAATGCCCAAAGAACAGGCCATTTTTTGAGCCGTGTTCAGGCCGTTTTCTGCCATGCCAGCGCCTGCAAAGACCAATTGGCTGCGCCGGAAACCAGAACAGCAGCTGGCGACTGCACGTGTGCCCACAGAGAGGGCTCTGCGTCAATGTTCCCTCTAAGGTGCGCGGCTGCTTGGCCGCACACATGGCAAGAAAACACCGTGCAGCAGTTTCCAACTGCTGTGCAGTGATTTCTAATGTCACAGGCTCCGGAAGCTGAGGGGCCTCAGATTTTCTGTTCTGGTTAGGGTTAGCATGGGCGCAGGGGGGTGGGGACGGCGGCAGGAGCTTACGCAGCACGGCCGGTCTCCTAGGACCTCCTAGGTGCCGGCCGCACCCACTCAAACTACCATCAGTCGCCCCGTGTTCAGCAAAGCAACCCGGGGAGGTTGTTATAGCCCAGCAACAGCCTGTGCTGCGTTCTAATTGGTTGGGCGAAGCACAGCCTGTGATTGGTGGTTGTAATGACAGTTAAATGACAGTTGGTACCTGAGAGTATAAATACTGTGACAGTTGTAACACATTCTGAATCGCTGTCATCTCGCAATAAACATCTACTCTCTGATTCCATGGCTCCTGCGTCTATCCCTCACACAACACATATGTAACACTGGCGACGAGGATGGGATCGCGATTCCGCAGAGCCTGGAATAAGAATAAACTAAACAATAAGCCAGTCGCAACGCAACCAAGCAAACGCGAACAGAAAATACTTTGAAGACCTGTCAGAGCTGCAGCAGCAGTTGCCACTGCCTCAGGTTTCGCCTCCGATCAAGCCAACCTGAGTAGATCCACAGGCACGGACTCCTTCAGTCAAAGGGACGGGCAACCTATGCTTAACCTTGGCTGGAGCCGTCGCCTCTGCTCAGGGACGAGCTACGAATCGCGTTGGCTCAACCGTGGCTGAAGCTGCCTGTCTGCCTGCCTCTCTGCTGCGAAGATCTACCAGACACAACTCTAGAGTCTATCCGGTCCACTGTTTGCTACTGTTACAAACATTAGTGTTGCAATACACGGATACTGTTGCCTAAGAAGCCTCTGACTCTTCATACAGCTTTCCAAAGAAGCAGCTTCCGACAAGCCTGCTCTTCCTCCAAAGCCAGCAGCCTACTACCAGCCTGTCAGAAGCCTGCTACATGCATTACAAAGCTGCCTGCCTCCCAAGGAGCAACTCTGGCCACTCAAAAGCCTGCCTGCTGCCTTCCTAATGAGCCAGGAACAACTCAGCTGCCTCCAGGGCCGGTCTCCGCTCTCTAACAGAAGCCTCCACAGCCGTTTCAGAAGCCTACCATTCTCTGCAGCAAAAGTCAGCAGAAATCCTGTCAGCTAAACCTTCCAGCAACAGCGGAACCCTGCCTGCATGCCGATCGAACAAAGCCCAACAGAAAAGTTACCAACAGGACTTCTTTGGGTTTCCCTCCGTGTAGGCTCTCCAGCCTCCATGATTTGTGAGCATGCGCAGAGCTTGAATATGCAAATTTAAATATGCAAATATGAATATGCAAATGTAAATATGCAAATGTGAATATGCAAATGTGAATATGAAAATGTGCCAAATAACTGGGGGGAAGGAAAGTTTGTAAAAGAGTTTGTAAATGTTGAACATAAAACAAAAACAAAAAATGCAAATACTTGTAAATGTTGAACATGAACACAAAAATGCAAATAAATAAACAGATAACACAAAAATGCAAACAAATAACACGCAAATTGACAATACGGAAAATGCAAATAAAATACACGTATGCAAATAACTGGGGGGAAGGAGTGTTATAGCCGCAAATAAAATACACGTATGCAAATAACTGGGGGGAAGGAGTGTTATAGCCCAACAACAGCCTGTGCTGCATTCTAATTGGTCGGGCGAAGCACAGCCTGTGATTGGTGGTTGTAATGACAGTTAAATGACAGTTGGTACCTGGGAGTATAAATACTGTGACAGTTGTAACACATTCTGAATCGCTGTCATCTCGCAATAAACATCTACTCTCTGATTCCATGGCTCCTGCGTCTATCCCTCACACAACACATATGTAACAGAGGTCCTTTGTGGGTGGTCAGTCCTAGCTGCTTGCGCCCGGTGCTGCAGCTGAAGTGAAGCCCCAAAGCCCCCCCGCCACCGGAATAACTGCTTCCTCCTCCAACAGCACTGCCAGATTTGCTGCGCTGCGCTGCGGCTGAGGTGAAGCCACCAAAGCTCCCACCAGTGCCCCTCCCATGGCAGCGGTGCCTCCTGCTCTGCTTGGAGCACCTGAACTGGGCCCCGCATTACCCCTTCCCCCCCTCTCCGCCGTGCTTTTGAGGAGCCATGATGCCTTTTTCTCCTGCCGGACGGGAGCTGGACGGCAGGTGTGGACTGACCGTGGGAGGGAAAAAGGGCGCTGGAGCGCTAGCAAAGGTGAGGTGGCGAGGAGGAACCTGATGGCGGTCCCATCATGGGAGCCAATAGGAAGGCAGTGGAGGGGGCGGGAGCAGGGAAAAAAAGGCCTCATGGCTTCTCAAAAGCACGGCAGAGGAGGAGGAGGTGGCAGGGTAACGCGGTGCCCAGCTCAGGTGCTCTGAGAGTAGGGGGAGGCGCCGCTGCCACAGGCAGGGGCGCCAGGGGGAGCTTTGGCAGCTTCACCTCAGCCGCAGCGCCAGGCGGCAAATGCGGCGGTGCTGTTGGAGGAAGAGGAGGAGGCAGCAGCAGTTATTCTAGTGGAGGCGGGGGCTCGTCAGCGTCTTCAGTGGCGGCCTGAAGATGGAGCAGCTGCCAGGTCCGGACGGAGGTAGCCAGAGCGGTGCCGAGGCAAAAGAGCTACATGACTGGAGGAGGAATTCTGGGAGTTGAAGTCCACAAGTCTTAAAGTTGTCAAGTTTGAACACCCCTGTTTTTTCTTTCTAAAGGGTTAGGGGTGCAAGGGTCTTGTAACTTGACAGCTTTAAGACTTGCGTGCTTCAAATGCCAGAGTTTCTGAGCCAACATTTTGGTTGCTAAGCAGGAGCGTTGTTAAGTGATACTGATATTATATAACACTTTTAATTAAGCGGGTAACTTGAATAAACATAACTTTGAGTTTCAAATAATACTGATTTCGTTGTTGTCTTAGGTGACATCTGTGAAAAAAAAATCAGGTACTCAGGCATGAAAATGTGCTGCTCAAACACTATACATTTCTGCTCACATTGAAAAAAAATTAGAGGGAACATTTCATTTATTTCATTTCATTTATTAAATTTCTATGCTGCCCAATCCCGGAGGACTCCGGGCGGCTTACAGGAATGAACATTGCAGTCTGCGTGCCACCTCTGGCACGTATGCCATAGGTTCGCCATCATGGTTATAGCACATCAGTGAAATAATGAACTCTTTCCGTTTTAGCAGGTGAAATTCTGCTGAAGGATCAGTTCAGGATCCATCTGATGAAGCGAACTCACGAAAGCTTCTGCTTTTTAAGAAAATGTGTTAGTTGGAAAAGTGCTACCAGGCTCCTCCTGACTTTTTGCCACTTTACACTGACACACTTCTCCTCCTCAGAGATCAAGCAATCTCTTGTCTCTTTTTGCCAGGCTACATTGCTTCCACACAACGATGCACTGATTTTTCAGTCAAAATCCCTTTTCTGTTTTAAACTCTGCAGGCATTACCATTGCAGCATATGCCAATGTTTTTCAGCATAAGCTTTTTAATCTGTACACCACAGGGATCACTGATTTGATTTTTCTGGACTGCTGTACATAAAATCACAGCCTGAGCTGTTTTCTTTCCTTGTTAATTGAGCATCTAGTGATTGTCTTCCATATTACAAAAGTCCCCGCAGGAGCTATAGCTTCTTTGTGGCTAATTGATGGGCATCTGTCCTATGAATTCAAACTTTAAGCACACAGGACTTTAACATGTGAAATCTTTTCTGACATAGTAACATGGGGTAAAGTAAAAGTAAAGGTTTCCATCGTACATATGTGCTAGTTGTTCCCGACTCTAGGGGGCGGTGCTCATCTCCATTTCAAAGCCAAAGAGCCAGCACTGTCCGAAGACGTCTCTGTGGTCATGTGGCCGGCATGACTAAATGCCGAAGGCGCACGGTACACTGTTTCCTTCCCTCCAAAGGTGGTCCTTATTTTTATACTTGCATTTTTATGTGCTTTAGAACTGCTAGATTGGCAGAAGCTGGGACAAGTGATGGGAGCTCACTCCGTTTTGCGGAACTAGGGATTTGAACCGCCAAACTGCCAACCTTTCTGATCGACAAGCTCAGCATCTAGGCCACCTTTTAACATGGGGTAGGAAAAGGCTACTTTTCTTTCCCTGTTTTAGACTTCCCCTAAAAGCCCAGGAGCAAGAACAGATTAAAAAAGAGCTGGCCCTCTTTTCACCCCAAACTGCTGATCTGCAACAGCGCCAGGGTGTTGTGTGTGCCAGTAGCTATGACAGCAGAGAGGTGTCTGTTCCAATCTTTCCGTGCAGCTGGGCGTCCAGCCAAAACTGGACTCAGGGAACATCCCTATCTCATGCTCACAAAAATTGCCTTGGGCTCCCCGGCTTAGGTAGCATGTGATTATTGATAAATATAGGGGTGTTGCAAGGATATACATGTGTCTTTGTGTCACTTGAACAAGTGCCTGTACAGGAATAAACTACACAGTGATTGCTGCAGATTTTAGATCTCCAGTTGCCATCTTTGGTTTCCTTAATTGCACAACTATCCCTTGCAGTCAGATTGAGGAAAAAAAAGGAGGTTTGGGCAAGAAGAAGAATGACTTTCCAGGAGCTATTTAAAAATAACAACAGGCTTTTGGCATTGTATATGAAAGGCCCATTCAAAAAGCACATGTAAAGAAGCTAAGACAGATGCTCCCTTGGGAATAGTTGTTGAAACGTAGCCAGAACACCACCATCTGGAGGGCACCAGATTGGAGAAAAGAGTCTTACAAATTACATAACAGGCTCTTGGATGGGCATCTGGAATTTTAGAAATTCTTCTTCTTCGATGAAGCTTTGGGAGTATAGTCCAATTTCTCATCACCCCCATCAGCTACAGCTGGGCTCTTAACACGCTGTTAAATATGATCATACTGTAGTTTTGCTTCCATAATTTGTACTTCCAAGCTTGTTTGGTTGGGACTGTACTACATTTTTTTAAAAAAAAAGTAACAGATTGCAGCACTGGGTATTCCGTGTAAAATATATATAACAACTGGCAGCATCATATGATGTCATTCTTGGATGTCCACAGCTATATTTGTGTGTGAGAGAGATCCCTCTGCAAATCCAGTAAAGCTGTGTGTCAATTCCTGTGTTCCAGCCTTAGGCAGAGCATGCAAAACTAGAGACCTCTTAACCAAACAGCCCAACTAGGAAGTGGACAGAAAAATACATGTAACCTAAGAGGGAAGTCAGGGTCTCTTTCTCCCTCCCTCCCTCCCTGTATATATGTATTGTATGTTTATCTGTTCAACACGTGTCTTCTCTACTGACAGAATTTGAATTCCCTGCCTGCATCTTATGCAAGGGTGGGATTCAGCCGGTTTGGGCAGGTTTGGGTGAATTGGATGCTAATTGTGCATCTGGTCGGCTTGACCCATAAGTTGGAAAGACTGGCTGGCCATGCCCACCCTGTCCCACCCCTCCCACCCACCCGCACTTCCCAGGAGTCTCCATGCAGCCTGTTCATCATGCCAAGTAAGTGCAGGGCCCGCATGGAGGCTCTGGGAGGCCAAAAAACAGGCCTCCCGGAATTTATGGAAGCCTGGAAATGGGCCTTTTTCTGGCCTCCAGAGAGCCTCCGGAACCTGGGGAGGGCAAAAACCGGGCGTCCCAACAGTTCAGGAACTCTGGAAATGAACCTGTTTCTGGCCTCCGGAGCCCGGGGGTGGCTGTTTTCGCCCTTCTGGGGGCTCAAGAAAAGCTTCTGGAGCTTGGGAATGGGCGAAAACACCTCCCCCCTGCTGTGGTGCAGGTGTAGGCCACGCCCCCCATGGCTGCACCCACCCAGCAACCGGGCAGAGAACCGGTTGCTAAAAATTTTCAATCCCACCCCTGATCTTAGGCAGGTTTTAATGTTTCTGGGGGGGAAAAATACCACTCCTGTGTCTTTCACTTACAGCAGTAGCAGATAAAACACTGATCAATGCCTAACCTTTCAAAAAAAAGAAAGAAAGAAATTGGGCTGTGAGCAGCTTTCTGCCCGTGCCAAATTGTTACTAGGCTGCCTAATGTAGACGTACTAAAGGAATCTTCCAAGGCCGGGCTTTGTCGACTCTGTCCACTTGTTAATTTTTCACAGGCTTCTTAACTGAAAAATGCGATGTGGTTGATTGCAGAGCCATTAAACATCATTGTGACAAGGGCTCTGCCATTCTTGCGACATCAATTAGTTTTCCTCTTGGCCCACTTTCAGTCCTTACATAGGAGACAACTGGGTTGCTTAGTTACCACCCAGGCTGCTTTGGGACATGCTTTGTTGCATCCTAGATCAGTGTTTCTCAACCTTGGCAACTTGAAGATGTCTGGACTTCAACTCCCAGAATTCCCCAGCCAGCGAATGCTGGCTGGGGAATTCTGGGAGTTGAAGTCCAGACATCTTCAAATTGCCAAGGTTGAGAAACACTGTCCTAGATGGTTTTCTCTTTGGGGGTACTGGATTCCATGACTATCGATAGAACATCTCAACAATCCATTTGGTAGCATTTTCACTTTTCCTGGAAAATTCCTGGAAGGAACCTAAGCCAACCACTGACTTGTAGCACCACCCTGTGCTGTGTGCCCCCTGAAGCATATCCTATTGCATTCTGTATAATTTATAAGCATGTGTGTACTGTATGGGAGTGCTTTCCCTCCCTGCTTCTTCAGTAGTGATGCTTTGCTAAACTATTTCTTTTCTGACAAAGATTCTTGAAAGTCAAGGACATTTTGAAATCTAATGTGACTGAAACAAAATGAATAGACAAGCACCCAATATTGACACCTCTCTTTTCCCGCCTGTTGTAGTCTGTAAGAAAGATCTTGCTCGCACACCAGGTGCCAAAAATGGCCACTTGGACAACAAAATGTAAGCATTGCTTTGCATTTTATCTTTCCTAGATTCATTGAAAAATTCCGAGTGATAAAGGTAACGTACGGAAGGCATGTTGAATATTGTTCCACCACAAAATCGTGCTCGACTAAACCGCGCTCGACGAAACTGCGTAGCTGACGTCATCAACAGGGCGACAACAGCGCCGAGACAGAAGCACGCTGTAAACGCTAAACCTAAAATTAACCCCTAAACCTAAACCTAACCCCCCTAAACCTAATCCTAATCCTAAACCTAACCCTAAACCTAACCCTTAACCTAACCCTAAACCTAATCCTAACCCTTAACCTAACCCTAAACCTAATCCTAACCCTTAACCTAACCCTAAACCTAACCCTAACTCTAACCCTTAACCTAACCCTAAACCTAACCCTAACCCTTAACCTAACCCTAAAGCTAACCCTAAAGCTAACCCTAAACCTAACCCTTACCTTAAGTTGAATCGGCTTGCTTTCAAAGCGCTATTTAAAGCGCCCTTCTTTCTCCACGCTGGCTGTTGTCGCCCTGTTGATGACGTCAGCGACGCGGTTTAATCGGGCGCGGCTTAGTCGAGCGCGGTTTTGACGGGTCACGGTTGAATATATGATAGTTCTCTATAAGACATTGAAATATTGTATGCGATAACCATATGCATCTGTTTGGACAATTTTAAATGCTGTACATTATGATCAACTATAAATATTGTAGTACATTTTATGGCAGGCTGGAATATGGTTTGAATTGGCTAGGTTTACAAATTAGCGTATACTTGAAAATTCATGGGAGGTTATTCTTTGAAAAACAAGTTCGGGATTAGACTTGCAGATTACAAAATTAATATGTTTACTAGCATTGATGACGTTACCTACTTAATGAAACATCTGCAAGAAAGAAAGAAAGCTCAGAGAGCACCAAGGACCCTGCATTTCAGCTCTGAGCTACAAATATTCTCCTTTATTAGTATGTTTATTAGGGGAGAAATCAAATAATTCAACAGTATTTACTTTTGAATAACCAAAGTTTGATATGATTATTTAAATATAATTTAAAACAATGCACCATTTTAGCATATACCTTGTTACCCTGAAAACAAGACCTATCCCAAAATAAGCCCTAGCATGTTTTTCCACATGTGAGCCTAATATAAGCCTTACCCCCAAAATAAACCCTATTTAAGAGCCTGCATAGCTGGCCGCCCACCCGCCCATTCTGTCTGATTGCTTGTGGTGCCATGGCCGTGAGGTGAGGGGTGGTGGTGATGGAGCTGTCCCACAAAGCCCACACTGGCTTACCAGAGGGCTCTCCAGTCAGGCCATCCATTCCCTGACACCTACTTCAAGGCTGCAGCACCGGCAGCCATGTGCAGCAGAAGCCCACATGACTGACGGTCCACTTTTCCTGCTTGGTCGTGGCGGCAATGGAGCAGGATGCCAAGTGGTGTGTTGGCGCCATGGCTGCAAGGCGAGGCAGGTGGGTGTGGATGGCCTGGCTGCGGGGGGCCCTGAGGTAAGGCAGTGCGGGGCGGATGGGGCAGCATTCCCCTGCCTCACCTTGTGGCAGCGGCACCAGCATGTTGCTTGGCCTCCTGCTCCATTGGGACCATGAGCAAGAAGAAGAAGTGGGCTGGTGGCCACGCAGGAGTCCTGCTGGATGGGGCTATTGGAGCTACCGCCGTTAGGAAAGACAGGTGTCGGGGCATGAGTGGCCTGGCTGCAAGGGCCCTGAGGTAAGCCAGTGTGGAGTGTGTGGGGCAGCTCCACCCTCCAGCCTTGCAGCAGAAGCACTGGTGCACCACAAGGTCTCCTCCTCCGCTGTGAACAAGCAGAAGTGGAGCTCCTGGACATGGGGGAAAAATAACCTCCACAAATAAGCCCTATTACTTATTTGAGGTCACAAAAGAACATGAGACCCAGACTTATTTCAGGGAAACATGGCAGTGGGGGGTTCAGACCGGTTCGGCCGAACTGGTAGTGATTTGGCGGCCTGCCACTCCCCAAACTGGTTCCCTGGGAAGAGGCCCTGGGGCCGCCATCTTGTTTTTCAATTCTGCACATGTGCAGAGCAATTTTAATTGCATAGCACATGCGTGCACAGCATGCATCAAGCACACACATGCGTGTAAAGCACGCACACGAGCAAACTGGCAGTAGTGCCTGCCAGAACCCACCATTGATACATCGGTACTATGTTAGTGAGCTTTATGTCATGCACCAATTAAGTAAGTTTTCTGAGTTTGTATGGAGTCACATTTTGTTTAGTGTTTATTAATTGAAACTGATTAGAATGTTTCAAAACAGAGTGCATTATATCAAACATGCATCTTCTTAAGACTTTGTGTGTCATGTATTGTTGCTCCAATTGTTTCTTTTGTTTCTGTACTGTGCTTTATTATAAGTGCACAGAAAATAAAATTAGTACTTCTAAAGCTACTGGTATCTGAGAATAAACTTCATGTAACTATTGTGGCTTGAGTATGAAAATTAACATAATATTACATCAATATATCTGAAATCAGACATAATTATTTTGTATGTTTCCATTTTTGAACACTTTAACCTTGGTTTCATTCAGTGAGAGTATTTTATTAGTAAATAGTATTTTTTCAAACCAGGTTATATAGACTATGTACACGTTGCTTACAAAGTGATCCATAAAAATATTTTCAAAGTCTCAGGTGCAATTAAAAATGTAAAATTAAATTTGCAGTGATAAATATGTAAAATTCAGTTGCAGTTGATCATGTATGATGGAACGATCTCCCCGTTGAGATCCGGACCCTCACCACCCTTCCGGCTTTCCGCAAAACCACTAAAACCTGGTTGTTCCGGCAGGCCTGGGGCTGATGAATTTGCAGCCCCACTTGAATTGTTGCGACTGTTGCTGTGTTTTAATCTGTCCGTCTTTTGTTTTACTGTTTGTATCCCCCCTTCCCCCCTGGTTGTTAGCTGCCCTGAGTCTCTCGGGAATAGGGCGGCATACAAATTGAATAAACACTCAAACAAACATTCAAACATTCATGATCTTACATGAGATCTAACCCCATCCAATCCCAACCACCCCATCCAATCCCAACCATTTTTTGGGGGGACTAAGAAGGGTCTCTCGGTCTTGACTACAGAGCTGCAGAACATGCAGCTAAGAAGGCTTTTGATGAGACTAGTTTGCCCATTGAATTATATAGGATATGACTGCTGTGGAGACATGGGCAGCAGATCAGACATAGCCTGGGGCGTCACCTGTGGCTCCAGCTAAAGAAAGCTTGAGAAAGTTACGTTCAGAAATACTCCTGAATTTCTTTCGGTGGAATCAGATCTCATCACTTGCATTGAATTATTGAGCCACTGAAATGTGAGCTGGAAATTCATGCTACAAATTGAAAATTGATCTCCTGCCTACTGGTTTGCTCTGTCACACTGCTAAATCAAAGTGGGAACGAACATTTCAAAGAACAGCTTGCAAGGATCTCTAACCATCGTACTGGAAGAGATCGTATTTCCTAAAAGAAAAGCTGATTTGTCACATCTAAAGTCAGTGCTTGAGGAAACCATACGTACCTTTTCTACAAGGTTGAAGAGAAAATGTGGATTTTTAAAAAAAGGCAATGCTCAACTGCACTGCTCCGTTAGGATAAGGATTTCTGGTTAAACGCCTCCTTCTGTACAACTAATTTTTCTGTTTTCTCCTGTACTTACGTGGTCATCCAGGTTATACCTATTTACAATAGGTAGGACAAACTCATCTTTTCCTGCCTTCTTGTGATTGCAAGCCAGTCATAGTTAGAAGCTGGCCAGCAGAGGGAGCTAGCACTTCAGACTTTGCGCTGCAGTTTTGGCAATTATTAAACAGGGGAAACTATATATTTGGGTTGGCCGGTGTCACCTGATGATATGAGCTCATGTCTTGCACCACAGGATGATGGCGTTCTCTTTCTCCAGTCAGAAGCTATTTTTTCAGTATATTCAGATAATTTGCTCTGAGCCCCCATTCCCATCTATATCATGTTTCCTTCCAAGGAATAACTAGATGATTTAGAATGCTTTATCATAACTGGTTTCATACACGGTGCACTATAATATGACTGACTTGGTTTTTTAAAAATAAAAATTCTTATCAATTTGTTTATTCAGTAAACCACTGTTGGAAGAAATGTCCATCTGGGTTCAGCTCCAAGTGGGAAGAAAGATACTGGAAACGTGGAGGCTGCTTGGAAAGATGGTTTAATGGTGGACAGGACCACATGGTTTGACGTCCTGGGCAATAAAGGGTGAGAGATGGGAGATGGGATTTATACCCTCTCTTGGGCCCTGCCTTGGAGCTTCCTGTTCCTGTGTAAGAAATGTACTCTGATTGGTTGTCAGACTCCCATGGGGCCATGCAGGGGTAACTTTGTAGGTTGTCTTGAGTCCCAGGCCTGGTCGAATCTTGCTGGGTGATGATGTAAAGAAGGGGCTTTGGGCAATTCCTATTATTTTGTCCTGATTTGGATCTTGAGTGAGGGCTAATCCTATCATGCCCTGAGGGTGAAGGTCTTATGTTTTGTAGATAAGCTGGCCCAGCCTTTGTCTTGTAGATAGGTTGGCACCAAAATATCTGCTTGGGGGGGGGGGGCAGGGAGCTGATGCTCTGAGTATATGTTGTTAGAAACACCTTTCTCCTTTAAAGAAAATACAATGTTTTTCCTTTTTAATATTTCCTAGAATATTTCACTTTCATGGGGAGGGGTGGGTGCTAACTTCCTACACCACCATAAAACTAAAACTACTGCTTAAAGCTCTAGTGAATTCACCTGGCAACTAAAGAAAAAAAAATCGAGCTATCAGAGTAATACCCATTCATTTTAACAGAAGAGAGTATGCTGGCTTTTCATTGGATCGTCATAATGGGAAGAATTGTGGAATCCCATCTGAATAGCCTTCCCCTGGCACACTCAGCATGTTTTGGATTACAATTGCTACCATTCCCCAGGTGGCATGACCAGAAGGTATACACTGGTTGGAAGTAATGGGAGTTCCAATACAACACACGTAAAAAGCAAGTTGTTATGCTATAATCACAAAACTAGGCCACGCAGGAAGCAATAGATGACTTTTCTTTAATAACGGCAGGATTGTCCCTTGCTTAGTAGCAGTTCTTCTTTCTTTGTTTTGTTAAAAACTAAAAACACTACAAAATATGGAAACATATTTGTGGAGCGTTTTATTACTGGAATGTGTTATTCTCTTTCTCTAAAAATAAGCCCTCCCTGGATAATACGCCCAATCGCGCTTTTGGGCGCATGTGCTAAAATAAGCCTTCCCCCGAAAATATTGCAACACAGCAGCAGCCATAGCAATAGCAATAGCAATAGCAATAGCAATAGCAATAGCAATAGCAATAGCAATAGTAATAGCAATAGCAATAGCAGTTAGACTTATATACCGCTTCATAGGGCTTTCAGCCCTCTCTAAGCGGTTTACAGAGTCAGCATATTGCCCCCAACAACAATCCGGGTTCTCATTTTACCCACCTCGGAAGGATGGAAGGCTGAGTCAACCCTGAGCCGGTGAAATTTGAACAGCCGAACTGCAGAACTGCAGTCAGCTGAAGTAGCCTGCAGTGCTGCATTTAACCACTGCGCCACCTCAGCTCTTCATGAGGTGACCACGCTCGCCGCCTCCTGCACCTCAAAAATAATAAGACCTCCCCGAAAATAAGGCTAAGCACTTATTTCGGGGGTCAAAATAAAATAAGACCATGTCTTATTTTTGGGGAAACAAGGTATATATGCTCTACACGAGGCTATTCTGGAAAAATATATGGAAGCTTCAGGAGGTATAGAATGCTAATCCTGGGTACCTCAAGGATGGCACGTTTAACACCACTGCTACATGAGGTGCATTGGGTGCTGGTTTGTTTTCAAGTCCAGTTCAAGGTTATGTCCTTTAAAGCCCCACGTGGCATGGGGCCAGATTCCCCTGAGAGCCATTTTCACCCCATTACATCAGCCCGTACCACTTGGTCAGGGAGGGAGGGTATGTCATGGGCCTCGTCAGTTAAAAAATTCCAGCTGCGGAGTCCACGAAAAGAGCCTTTTCCGCCATGTGGAACATACTTCTCCCACATGAGACAGGCTCCCACTTGTAAATCATAAGAAATCGCCAGGACCCACTGCCTTAGCAGAGTGAGAAAAATCCTCAGGGATGATTCACACCCTCGTCAGCACTTCTTTATTCTCCTAACATCGGGAAGGAGATATAGAACCATAGCCAGCTGGATGAATAGGCTGAGAAATAGCTTTTATGCGTGGGCCGTCAGACTTCTGAATGCAACGTAACACCGTAATCAGGTTTAATATCAGAGGTGGTAATTCAGCAGATTCTGATCAGTTTTGGAGGACAGGTAGCAGAAATTTTGAGTAGTTCAGAGAACTGGTAAATGCCACCTCTGACTGGCCCCGCCCCCATCTATTCTCTGCCTCTTGAGTCCCAGCTGAGAGGAAGGAAATGGGGATTTTGCAGTATCCTTCCCCAAACCATGCCATGCCACGCCCACCAAGCCACGCCCACAGAACCGGTAGTCAAATTTTTTGAATCCCACCACTATTTAATATGATAGACTTGCAGGGCCAGCTCAATGTACAGTATATTTATATCAGTGTAACATAATGTTATATACGTATATGTATATGGGAATGTGTGCTAATTATTACTTATTTGGGTTTAGGGATTTTTTTTTAGCAATAGCAATAGCAGTTAGACTTATATACCGCTTCATAGGGCTTTCAGCCCTCTCTAAGCGGTTTACAGAGTCAGCATATCGCCCCCACAGTCTGGGTCCTCATTTCACCCACTTACGAAGGATGGAAGGCTGAGTCAACCTTGAGCCAGTGAGATTTGAACCGCTGAATTGCAGATAACAGTCAGCTGAAGTGGCCTGCAGTACTGGACCCTAACCACTGCGCCACCTCGGCTTTTTTCTTTATTATGTATTCTGTGTTTTTTTGGGGGTGTGTGTGTGCTGCACCAAGGAAGGCTCATCTAATGTCATTGTACACATGTTGTGCATTGACAGTAAAGGTTTGATTTGATTTGATTTGAGAAAGACAGACTTTTTGTAAATGCTTGAAGATCTGGCTCTGTCGACTTGCTTGGGGCCCATAGAAGCGCACATAGCCATGGGGCTGGTTAGCATCCTTAAGGCCCTCCTCCACCTTTTAATCATGAACTTTAATTATTTATATTTCTCTTTTAATTGTTTTTGTTACAATACTTATATGTTGTTTTTATGTCTATTTGTACACTGCTGTATGGGGGAGATGGATGATTTTTTACATGATATGTAAACAAATAAAATATATAAGACTTCAGCTAGTCCAGAATGCGGCCGCGCGAGCGATTGTGGATACACCTCGCTTCACCCACATAACACCTATCCTCCGCGAGCTGCACTGGCTACCTGTCGATCTCCGGGTGCGCTTCAAGGTGCTACTTGTCACCCATAAAGCCCTACATGGTAGTGGATCTGGGTACTTGAGAGACCGCCTACTGCCAATTACCTCCACGCGACCTATTAGATCTCATCGATTAGGCCTCCTCCGAGTTCCATCTGCTGGTCAATGCCGACTGGCAACTACGCAGAGGAGAGCCTTCTCGGTGGTAGCTCCGACCCTATGGAACGATCTCCCCGTGGAGATTCGTACCCTCACCACCCTCCAGACCTTCCACACAGCCCTCAGAATCTGGCTATCCCGTCAGGCCTGCGGCTAAGACTGTAACCCGCCCGAATGGTATGAATGTTGTGTTTTTTAATTATGTATTGTCTTATATGTTAAAAAGTTTGTCTCCCCCTCCCTCTTGGATTGTGAGCCGCCCTGAGTCCCCCCAGGGAAAAGGGCGGCATATAAATAAACTTCTATCTATCTATCTATCTATCTATCTATCTATCTATCTATCTATCTATCTATCTATCTATCTATCTATCTATCTATCTAAAGTACCTTATGTTCAGTGGTGGGATTCAAATAATTTAACAACCGGTTCTCTGCCCTAATGACCAGCTAGGTGGGTGTGGCTCAGTGGTCATGTGACTGGATGGGCGTGGCCAACTCAACATCATTCACGTAGTTGGGCGCTTCGCCTTAGCTGTTACAATGTAGTAAGGGTTAACTGGAGAGGCAGTTTCTGTAATCAGGGCAATAAAGATTAGGCTACAATCAACTCCAGAATGTTTCCTTCCTGCCTTCCTTACAGGATTAGCCCTGAAAAGTGGAAAAAAACCAAAATGAGATTTCTTCCAACAAGTGGTTCTCCAAACTGCTTAGAAAGTTAACAACCAGTTCTCCCGAATAGCTGCGCATTGGCTGAATCCCACCACTGCTTATGTTACATAATTTGAATACATGCCACATTTATTACCTTCCTCCTTTTTATTCAAAGAAAATCAAAATGCACTTGATTCCATAAAAGTACTGGCCTGCCCAAACTTCTAAGTAGCCGTTTTATTTTTAGATTACCAATTTTTGGTAGACAAAAGCTGCTCATCAATATTAAATATGGATAGAAGAAGCATACATATTGACATGTGAGAAAGCAGCAGCTAGAAAAAACGTCTGGTCTTCGCCCTTACCTATATTCAACTTTGAAAAGTAAGCATATGTGCTAATAAATTAATGTGTACAACATAATGGAGAACTTTCTTCCTTTAGATTTTGGACTATATTTCCCATCATCTTCATACAACTTATCTCATGACCGACCATAACAGGGATGGTTATTTCACAACAGATGAAAGGCTTCATTTTTAATGAATGCATATTCTGTAAGTGGGAGATGAAATTAGCTTCCATGGTTTCATTTTGGTACATCAATCCATCCTGCATTTGTTCTTCCAAATGAACATTGCTAAATGGCTGAAGAAATAGAAAAATGAATTGTTTTTGGTTTGTCCATCTGTCTGCCCATATTTTATTTTTATTCACCGTAGATGAATAAAGGTCTCTACTCTTCATTAAAAGAATTATATTCATCTCTTATCTGTGACCAATCTGTTTTAAAAAACTCAAGTAGGGTTTGGCAAGAAGGGTGCATGTCTATCTCACCCACCCTGAATGATTTGCAATTCCTAAGTTCCAATTTTCCGGAGTGTTAAAAGTAAATAAATTGTTAACTTAACCTATGGGGTGGATAAAAAGACAGCAAGATAGCAACTGAATGCAGAAACTGCTGGTTGATACTCTCTGTGGGCATACCACACTATAAATAGCCATGGCAAGACTGGGTGTGAAATCTAGATTTCAAGCATGTGCCAAGGTATGAGTTTCACTTGCTCTGTGCCAAAGATTGAAAGAGTGAGAAAAATGTAGCCAAAGTTGGCGCCTGACTTCATAGACGAGCTGGAGCAGAAATACCCTCCTTCTTAAATTAAGTGAAACTCTCTGATAATATTTTCCCTTCCTTCCTCTCTTTAGTGTTGCCTTGGCTTGCTTTCTTAGCGTTATTTTCTCTGTGTTACTTTTTTAGCACAGAGGGTGAAATACACTGCTCGATGCACACTTGTAACCTAGGTTTCACACCCAGATAATTTCCTGGTGCTAAATATAACCCACTGTGCCCAAGGATGGCAGGAGAGGCAGGGTGGTTAACACAAACTGTACTGCTGGCTATTCCAGCAGGGCTCCTTAAAGCCCATCTTATTTTCCCCCTTAAGTCTGCCCCACAAATATTAAAAGCCATCTTTGGAGGATGGAGAAACAACAATGGATTTCCCAAAACGTGTGGAATGTGGCTTCAGGAAGAATCATTCCCTTCCCTATATGATTATCTTGCAGACACACGGCAGGGGAGAAAGAAATGTGCCATTCCAGCCAGCGGAGGGCAGGCGCCCTCTCCCTTTGGTGTGATTTCGGCACTGCCCCTGCTGTTCTGTGTTGAACATCAGGAGACGAGGAGAAGCAAAGAGGAGGCTTTTACAGCTTCCTAGGCGTCAGTGGTGCTTGCAGAGAAACCATTGTAAGTGAGTACCATGGGTACTCACCCTGTGCTACAACCAATGCTAACCACTGAGCAATTCTGAATCACAGAATTACTGAGTTGGAAGGGACCGCTGAGGTCATCGGACTCAACTTCCCACTCAGGACGGTAAGCCAAATAAAAGCTTCTGCAACAAATGCCTTGACTACCTTCCATTTGACTGCATCCAGTGAATGGGAGTCCACCATCTCCCTGGATAACTGGTTAGGCCGTCAAGCTGCTCTCCCCTTAGGAAGTCTTGGCTCATGTTCAGTTGGAATCCGCCTTCCTGTAATTTAAGCCCATTTCTCCTGCAAGGCATCCGACTGCTCCCTCTCAAAGCCATAGAGCGCCTCCCGGTGACACCCCTCTAGAGGAAATTTGTCCCCAAAATCTGCTGACTCGGGTGGTAGACTTTACACCTGACAGTATAGTTTGCATGGATCAAACGTTTGATTGCAGCTATGACTACCTCTGGGCACCATTCGTCATTTTGCCGGGCAGAGTAAAGCAACACCGTGAGTGACTAATATCTTAGGCTCAAAATAATAACCTGCTGATTGCATCACTTTTGAACATGCAGATGCTTCTTTCATGCTAGTCTTAGGTCACCTTCAGTTCTGAAGCTGGGAACCAAATGGCTTAAACGTATCTATGGGCTCCGACCATGATTAGCTTTTCTTCTGCACCTCAAAAGCCCAAAAGGGTAATGGCAATGCTTCCCCATGGACCCTAACATGAAGAACACATGGGAAAGTTTTTGTCTGAATTTCACATCCAGGTGGGTACATTCCTTATACCAATGATTCTGCTTTGCTTCTCTTTCTCCATATGCAAGGAAATTTCATTTTAATGTATGCTGATTAGTGTACATTTAAAGTGACAATAAAGTTATTCTACATCTAAGTCCTGACACTCCTTGAGTTTGCTATTGTAAAGGTAAAGGTTCCCCTCGCACATATGTGCTAGTCATTCCTGACTCTAGGGGGCAGTGATCATTCCCATTTCAAAGCCGAAGAGCCAGTGCTGTCCGAAGACGTCTCCATGGTCATGTGGCCAGCATGACTAAATGCCGAAGACGCACAGAACGCTGTTGCCTTCCCACCAAAGGTGGTTCCTATTTTTCTACTTGCATTTTTTATGTGCTTTCGGACTGCTAGGTTGGCAGAAGCTGGGACAAGTAACGGGAGCTCACTCTGTTACGCAGCACTAGGGATTCGAACCAACGAACTGCCGACCTTTCTGATCGACAAGCTCAGCATCTTAGCCACCGAGCCACCGCGTCCCGTGAGTTTGCTATTAAACACTGCAAAATTGAAAACCCGTCCTTCAACTAAATATTACACAGTATCTTCCCTCCCAATAGAAGTACTTTCTGATCAGCATTCTAACTACCACCACCACCCCATTCCTCTCTTGGAATACTCCTCCTTTCTCATTTTCCTGTTGCTTTTTCAGCTGCCACTGTGCATTCTAGCACAACCTGCTCAGTAATACCTGGGCTAGATTTTTTAAAAAATAAATGATGCATTGCTTTGTAAACACCAGAACTCACTAAAATATCCTACTACCTTCTCAATATAAAGCGCTTCTGGTTTTAGTTGTGATGATCTTGAGTCTGCTACTAGATCTTGGGTACTGTATCAGTATGTCCAGTGACACCTCTTTTGGAGTGCACTAGTATGCATTTATTTTAGATTTTTCTTTTTAAAAGAGTGAAACAAATAACCCTATACCTAAGAATACCTCTGGGTCCTCCAGACTAGAAAAACATTGTTTAAGTGTAAAAATTAAGAATGGTTGAAGAATGGTTGAATGGAAGAACTCTATAAAAAAGGAAACTGGAGGACATATTGAAAGGAAGTACAGAAGAGGGGATGGGCATCAAAAATTTCAGCAAGGGGTTCTCTGCCCAATTGCTGGGTTGGCGTGGCCATGGTGGGCGTGGCCAAGTTGGCCTCCTGCATCACAACAGGCTTTTTCTCCTTCCTTAAGCTCTGGAGCCTCTGGGAGGGCGAAAATTGCTTCCCCCAAGCTCCAGAGGACCTCCAGAGGCCAGAAACAGCCCCATTTCTAGCCTTCTGGAACTTCTGGTAGGCCTCTTTCTTGCCTTCCCCAGCCTCTGGAGGCTTTCCTCAAACCTCTGGGAGGGTGAAAACTGCTTTCCCTAAGCTCTGAAGGCCGGAAACAGTCCCATTTCTGGGCTTCCGGAACTTCCAGAGGCCCATTTTTCTTTCTCCCTGAGCTTCTGTGTGTGCTCTGCACTTACCTCGCATCCAAAACAGGCCGAGTGGAGACTCCTGGGAGGGGTGGGGCTGGGGGGACAGCCAGGGGTGGGATTTGGAGGTTCTCCAAACCGGCCATAATATTAGCTACGGGTTCTCCTGAACCCGGGCGAACCTGTAGCAGCCGACTCTTGTACAGAAAGTATAGAAACTGAGCTTAGTGTCAGCCTTTCAAAGTGGACCTTTGAAGACCAAAGTCATGAATACTAAAACTACTTTTATTACAGGGCGGCAGTGCAGAATCTTGCAACCCTGAATGTGTCTCTCCCCTCCCTGCCTTTATCCTAAAGAGATCTTGGAAAGGTTCAGCCTGAGAGGCTTTTTCCAATTCCATTCCTACTTTGGATTAGGATTTCTCTTATCCGACGGTTGCCTTGACTCTTGGCTCTTCCTCAGGGTTATTCTCACAGCCCATTCCACTTCATAATTATCTGCGCATTTTGTGAGTGCTCCCTCCCTCCTACGATAACCATTTTATGAGGATGCTTATATTCACACACTTGCAGATGTATCTTTCGGGCCAAATGTATGGGTTTCCTTGTATTAGATTAAGTGATAAGTAGGACCTTCCATAAAATTATAATGGCAAATCTTATTTTCTAATCAGAATCAGATTAATTTGGGGTGCGCATGTGTGTTAGTCCATGGCAGAAGAACTATAACTTTTAAAACCCTTATGCAAGTGATTGTAGAAAGGAGCTGATTACATTTTTGTCCTCTTGGTGCCCATGTGCAACTCCGGGTGGCCTACAATGCTATAACATCATGTTATATCCTTCTCAGTTTAGCTGCCAACCCTAGGGCTGATTATATTTTCCACCTGTTTTTCTCTTACCCAGGAAAGGAAAGGATGTAGTGAATCCAGAGTTTCCACCCTCGGATGCTTCCTACCCTAATTGCCTTCAGAGCGCTGGTGGCAGAGTATTTTGGAGTAGAAATTTTGGACACCATCCCAAAGGACAGCTGCCGGCCCAAAATTCAATTGACCAAAAATGTGTCCCCAATTACCCAAGCAGCTGATTTTTCTTAATTTAATTTAAGTAAGTAAATACAGTACTTGTAACTGGCAAGTAAAAAGAGCATTTTTTCTTCTGCTGCTCCGATACTTATGCCTGCAATAATATGCATACGCTTGTGTCACCTAATAAGAAACGTGTTTTGCTTCAGAAATTTATGACTAATGTGCACGTTCGTTAATACTGCCTATCAACAATTAACATTCAATGAATTAAGAATGGCTTCATTAGGGATCACCCATCAATCACGTTTTACTAATCTCTTCAACAGATTTGAAATTCTTCGGTTTGTATCATACACTGAACCACAATTAGCCAGACATAATCTTAGATAGCCTGCTGTAAAGGCTCAGTCCATGTGTAATTATTGGAGCACTGTATTATTTGGGCTACTTGAATAAACCATGGTTTGGGGTGTTCTCATACTATGACATTTCCCTTAATCCTCACATGTCAGCCTGAAGACAGCTTATGAACTTACCATGGAAGGTAAAAACAGACAGGTCTACAAGCCAATCAATGCTCTTTGTCCAGTCAACCAATAGGAGACTCCATAAGAATTATATCAGTGGTGCAATTCAGCTGGTTCTATCTGGTTTGGGTGAACCTCTAGCAGTGGTGGTGGGAGGCTCTGCCCACCAACTTAGACATCATCACATCCCATTTTTGATGCTCTGCATATGTGCGAAAGGTCCTATGCATGCGTGCACACTCACATTTGTGAACTGGTAGTGAAGGCAAGTTGATTTCAACCCTGAATTATATCCATGATTTGCCACTTTAACTACTGCAGGTCCTGGAAGCAATAAAAACCACCCCCGCCCTCACTGTGGAGGCAGGAAATAAAAGGCAACCCACCCATCCCACCATGTTCCCAATGCATTTTAGTGAATGTCTGGTTATTTGAGGAGCAGAAGAAAAGATATTTAAGTAATTGCTATAAAGGGGCAATCAAAAAGAGTCAAAAAGGGAGCCGTGAAAATATTTACTGACTCCTCACATCCTGAACATAAGTTATTTCAAATTTATGATGCTATAGAGCACTGCACACCAGAAAAGCTAGACACAAGGACAGTTTTTCTCCAAACGCCATCACTCTGCTAAACCAATAATTCCCTCACCTCTGTCAAACCATTCACTAAGGCTGCATTGCTCTTACTATTAGTCTTCTCATCGTTCCTATCACCCATCTCCTCCCACTTATGACTGCAGGACTGTAGCTTTGTTGCTTGTATCCTTACGATTTACACTGATTTTTTCCTAGCATGATTTGATTGCTTATTTATACCCTATGACTATCATTAAGTGTAGTACCTTATGATTCATGACAAATGTATCTTTTATTTTGTGCACCAAAGATAAATTCCTTGTGTGTTTAATCACACTTGGCCAATAAAGAATTTTTTCTGTCTGTCTGTCTGTCTGTCTGTCTGTCTGTCCATCCGTCCGTCCGTCCGTCCGTCCATCCATCCATCCATCCATCCATTCATCCATCCATCCATCATCCATCCATCTATCATCCATCCATCCATCCATCCATCCATCCATCCATCCATCATCCATCCATCTATCATCCATCCATCCATCCATCCATCCATCCATCCATCCATCCATCCATCTACCCATCACTACCTACCTACCTACCTATTCAGCATTCCTCTGTCACATTGCTCTATTTAGAAGCCCCATTTCCTGAATAGGATGGTTGGGGAAATAAAATGGTGGGAGACTAGAAACCCCCTCCCCCATATGCCACACTTTTATTTCTTGGAGAAATTGGGGCTGGGGGGAGGATGAGAAGATAGAAATGCAATAACACAGCAAAGAACTAAAAGGTTCTTGCTAGCAGTTTTGGTGAAAAGGATAGCAGGCCAGCAATCTTGCTGCCAGGTGCTTTTCCCACCCAGCTGTCGCCATGGTTGCCTGTTGCTGGGGTGGCGGGAAGGGAACTGCATTCTAACCAATGCTTGCAGGCAGTCATCAGGAACACGATGCTGAAGGTTGTGGGAGAGGGAGGAGAATGCCCCTTAGCCTCTGCACGTACAGGTAGTCCTCAACGTACAACCACAATTGAGCCCAGAATTATAGCAATAATGTGTTGCTGTTGTTAAGCAAGGCACCCGTGCAATCTCAGTTCTTCTCGTTGCAGTCATTAGAGCTTGGGATGCCTCAGAGGGCTGGGGGGGGGGCGGGAAGCCCCAGTTGGTCATAAGTCAATGGCTATTTGTTCTGACCTAGGTTTCTCCAAAAAGCCTGAAGTGGATTCCTGATCCTGACAAAACCTCTTTTATTAAACGAATGTGAATTCCTCTCATTCACATTCACAAAGGCCTGGAAAACAGTCTTTCAAAGGTGAAGTTATGATCATGGACCTTATCTAGCTTGGAAAGCTGCCATGTAAATATTTTCCAAATGAGGTGCTGTGCAAGGAAAGACTTGGCACAGAGTATCTGAGATTCACAGACAGATCTTCACACTCCTGAAACGAACTAACGAATGAACGAATGGTTTCCTGCAAAAGCCCACTCCCCTTTCGCTCCTCTTTTATTTCCTATGGGAGGGGCCAATCACCTTCCACCTGTGACTTTACTCCCAAGTCGACCCTGATTTCTGAGTTGTTCTTTTCTTCTGGCAGCTCTGCACATGCGCACACCAGGAACAGGCTCCAGCTGTTCCTTTGCCTTACTGCTGTCTAGCTCCAAAGGCAGCTGAGAACTGCTAGATGGCCTTTACCCCATCCCTACCGCCAACACAGAGCCCTCCAAGCCTTTCCCAGCCTCCAGGACTGGCCCATACTCCTCCCCAACTTTCTCACTGTCCAACTCTGCTGCCAGCTCTGCTAGCCACTGGTGGGCCACAACATTATTATTTTTCAAAGACAGAAAATAAATTGCTGACCTTCTACCACGAAGCAGCACCTGACACAGTAAAAGCAGCCTGAAGCTTTGTAAGGGGAATTTTATTTATTTCGTTATGAATTTATTTGTTGTCTATCTTGTTTGACTCTGGAAATTGGTCCTGTGTGAAGAAAAAGGGAAAATGGGCAAAACTTGCCTATGTATCCTTCCTTTGTCTAGTCTACTGTGTGGATAGACCACTGTAAGAATCTGTAGAGACTGCCCTAAAGCAGCATGCTATGCATTTTTCTGGTCACGTGTCCCACCCTGCCCCAAATTCCCAAGCAAAACCAAAACTTGAACTCTTGTCAGGAAAGAAGACTGATCACACTTTTCAAGCCTTCTTTTTGCCTTGCGCTCGAACTTTCCTTCCAATCCAAAGCCTGCAGACGTCACGCGCCAAAGAAGCTGGTGGACGTTGGCAGCAGAATAGTCACTCCTCTGACTGAGCCAATAGGAAAACAGATCACCACGATCTCTAGAGAGTTTGGGGTGGAACAATATGGGATGGATGCTCCTGCTATTGGATGGATTAATAACACGAGTCACTTTTTCTCAGCCCGCCCTACCTCAGTAGTGGGGAAAATAGGAGGAAGAAGGTCTAGTAGATATGTGCTTATAAATAATGGCAGGATAAAAATCAAATAAATAAATAATCCAGGAAAATTCCATTCCGTGGCATGAGAAAATGGTGTAGTGACGCAAAACACAATGATTTCCTTTGAGGCTTGCTTACTTTCTCTCTATTAGAGAGGTCAATGCACAAGTCTAAATCCAAGAGGCTGTGCCTGCTTCCTTGGGCGGAGGGTTCAGAATCCCTCCATGAGAAAAAACACTGGGAAAATTATCTCTTTATCTGTGGGACTTCCAGAATTTTGACCACCAACATGCTCATCAGGAGGATTGTTCAACGCAGGGAGCAGTTCAGTAGTACTGTGAGACTTCTCAGCCCCCAGAGATCAATCAAGCAACCAACCACCCAACCACCCAACCAACCAGAATAGAGGTGGAAGGGAACTTGGAGGTCTTCCAGTCCAACCAACACAAGCAGGAGACCCTACACCATGGCTCCTCAAACTATGGCATGCAGCCCACCTAAGCCATTAATACTGCCCACGTAGGATCACGAGGCTACCCTGCCCACATCGCCCCACCCACCCTTTGGCCGAGCGCAGGACTTACCTTCCGAGCCCTGTGGGCTGGAACTGAAAAATAAGGCCAACAATTTTGGTCTGCAGAGACATCCTGGAGGTGTGTGGGGGTGGGGTGAAAAACAGGGTGCAGAGATCCCAGGAGGCCAAAAAATGGGCAAAAACGGCCAGTTTTTGGCCAAAAAAGTCGGAGCCAGATTTGCCTGTTTTTGGCCTGCAGAATGCTTCTGGAGGGAGTGGTGTGAAAAATGGAGCATAAAGATACACCAGAAGGCCAAAAAATGGGCAAAGAGGCTCATTTTCGGCCAAAAAAGCCAGAGCCAGTTTTGCCTGTTTTTGGCCTGAAGAATGCTTTTGGAGGTGGTGTGAGTGAGTGAAAAACAGGGCACACAGACGCCCCAGGAGGCCAAAAAACTGGTGAAAACAGCCCGTTTTCACCTCCCTCAACTCCAGAAGAGAGAGAGAGACAGAGAGACAAAGAGACAGAAGGAGAGAGGGAGAGGGAGAGAGAGAGAGAGAGAGAGAGAGAGAGAGAGAGAGAGAGAGAGAGGGAGAGATTTCTCAAGCTCCTTGGGGATGAGAAGAATTGCTGCAAAACTGAGTTTCCTGAAAGTGGACCACTAGACTGCTAAACAACTGAAAAAATAATCCAGTAAAAAGAAAAGGCGGCTAAAAGAGCAACATGCAAACAAAAGCAAATAAAACACCCCCAGGAGAAAGCAAATTCAAGTTTAATTTATGTGCATTGTTTAATGGACTGTTAAATTGGTTACGCCTACCTAGTCACATGATCTAGCCGTGCCCACCCAGTCACATGACCACCTAGCCACACCCACCCAACCGATCCGGCCCCCCCCAACAGTCTGAAGGACCATGAATTGGCCCCCTGTTTAAAAAGTTTAAGGACCCCTGCCCTACACCATTTCAGACAAGTCACTGCCCTGTCTCTTCTTAAAAACCTCCAGTGATCAACCAACAACTTCTGAAGGCAAGCTGTTCCACTGGTTAATTGTTCCCACTGTTAGGAAGTTTCTTTGTAGTTTCAGGTTGCTTCTCTCCTTGATTAGTTTCCATCCATCGTTTCTTGTCTTTCTTTCTGGTTCTTTGGAAAATAAGTTGATCCCCTCCTCTTTGTGGCAACCTCTCAAATACTGGAATACTGCTATCATGTCCTCCCCAGCCTAGTCCTTCTTTTCTCTAGATCCAAACCCTGCAACCATTCTTCTTCATATGTTTTGGTCTCCAGGCCTTTAATTATCTTAGTTGCTCTTCTCTGCACTTTTTCCAAAGTCATAACATCTTTTTTCTAATGTGGTGAGCAAAACTGGATGCAGTATTCCAGGTGTGGTCTTACTAAGGCTTTGTAAAGTGGTACTAATACTTCACGTGTTTTTGATTCTATGCCTCTGTATATATAACCGAGGATTGTATAAATTCTTTGGTCTCTGCCGTACACTGCTGGCTCATATTTAAGGGATCGTCCACTAGGACTCCAAGGTCCCACTCACAGTTACTGTTTTTGAGCCAGGTTTCGCCTAATCTGTATTTTGTTTTTTTTCTACCTACCAGAGTTCACAAATGCAGTTTGTCTTGGAGGAAGATCAGTATATGGGAAAGCTGGTGGATGGATATACTGCACTAGTAAGACCACACTTGGAATACTGCATCCAGTTTTGGTCACCACAATACAGAAAAGATGCTGAGGCTCTAGAGCATGTTTCTCAACCTTGGCAACTTGAAGATGTCCGGACTTCAACTCCCAGAATTCCCCAGCCAGCACTGTCTGGGGAATTCTGGGAGTTGAAGTCCAGACATCTTCAAGTTGCCAAGGTTGAGAAACACTGCTCTAGAGAGAGTGCAGAGAAGAGCAACAGAGATGATCAGGAGACTGGAATCTAAAATATACAATGAACAGTTACAGGAACTGAGAATATCTAGTCTGACAAAGAGGAGGACTAGGGATGACATGATAGCAATCTTCCAATATTTGAGGGACTTTTACACAGAAGAGGGGGTTGACCTGTTCTCCAAAGTACCTGAAGACAGGACCACAAATAACATACGGAAGATCATTAAAGAGAGATCCAACCCAGAGCTCAGGAGAAATTTCCTTACAAGAACAATCATTCAGTGGAATGGTTTGCTTCCAGAAGTTGTGGGTACTCCATCCCTAGAGTTTTTCAAGAAAAAAAATGGACAACCGTTTGTCTGGGATGGTATAAGGCAGTGATGGCGAACCTTTTTGTAATCGCGTGCCAAAATTGTGTGTGCACATGCGATAGCGCTTGCCTGCATGCCCCACACCCACAATGCAATGCGCCCCATCCCCTGCAAGTGTGCGCGACCCCTCCCCTACGCATGCGTGCATACCCCCCCAACGTAGGCAGGAGGAGTTTTTACCCTCCCCAGGCTTCAGGAAAGCCTCCGGAGCCTGGGGAAGGTGTTTATGAACTTCCGGTTGGCTTGTTGGGCCTGTTTTTCACCCTCCCCAGGAACTGGAGCCTTTCCTGAAGCCTGGGGAGGGCAAAAACGGTATCCCCCGGCCCTCTGGAAGCCAGAAATGGATCGTTTCTGAACTTCTCGTTGGCCTGTTGGGCCAGTTTTTTGCCCTCTCCAGGTTTGGGAGGCTTTACTGAAGCCTGCGGAGGGCGAAAACAGCCTCCCTCGGCCCTCCGGAAGGCCAAAAATCAGCTAGCTGGCTCATGTATGCACGCCAGACGGCTTGCGTGCCAGCAGATATGGCTCGTGTGCCATAGGTTTGCCATCACAGGTATAAGGACTCCTGCCTTGGACAGGATGTTGGACTAGAGGATCACGAAGGTCCTTATCATCCCAATGATTCTATGATTTTATGAACCACAGCCTCTGCAGAAAACTCACATTCTACTGTATTTGATCCTCATTGCCTGTGGCAGATTATCAACCAATGTGAATGACACTGAATTAATCCCCACAATTAATGCTATTGTGTTCCATTGCAAGTGGACACCTTAAGCCATTTTCTGTTTCCAAGAAAGTCTGACTATATGTTCTTCAAGGTGTTAATTTTATTTATTATTCTACAGTGTTTATGTTTAATAGTTTATAACCACTGTGCTGCTGTGATAAATCATAATAGAGTTGTTCTGTCTAAGCACCTTATGCTATGCTGTATATGCCACTCTAGACTCCTGAGTCTACCTTCTCATATTCACCATGCCTAACATCCATTGTCCCACTCATTTTAATTAGTGTACCAATCCACCAGTGGTAAGTTCCGGATCCCGTTGCAACTGGTACGGTTCAACAGGGCCGGGTGTCCACCACATGAATGCATGCAGCACACACATGCAGTGTGCACATGCATACTTACCACCCGCGATGCTCCAGCTGCTCGGCGGAGCGTCACGCAGGCGCAATACACTCCGTGCGCATGCGCGGAAGCCCCCAAAACCTCAAATACCGGTAAGGAGCGTGGGTGGGTGGATGGCCCCTTCGGAGCACTGTACTGAAACGGTACCCGGTACTCCTGGCAGGCAGCGGTACTCCTGTACTGGGGCATACCAGTCGTAACCCACCACTGCAACCCACATTTTACAAATAGATGAGAATATTTGTAGCTCAGAGTTGAACTGTGAAGATTTTGCTCAGGAACTCCCTGAGATTGGTTGTTTTCTTGCAGATGTTTTATCACCTAGATAGGTAAGGTCATCAATATATTTATACTTTAAGCCTTTGAATCACTTTTGATCTCAGGCGGCTTCGTGGATGCATCCATGCCATACTATTGGCAACATTTTCAAAGTGGTTTTGCCTTTGCTTTCTTCCTAGGGCTGAGAGAGAGGAGCTGGTCCAGGATCACCCAGCTGGCCTTGTGCCCAAGTGGGGACTAGAATTGATGGCCTCCCAGGTTCTAGCCTGGGGCTTTAATCACTTCCCCACGCTGGCTCTCCTGTTTATGTTACCTAAATGCTACAATTTAGGGACCTGACTCAAGGAGATCCCCGAATGCCTTCCAGCTGACTGGGGAATTCTGGGAGTTGAAGTCCACAAGTCTTAAAGTTGCCAAGGTTGTGAAACACTGGCCTATGAGAGTATCTGAAATCTGCAACCACTTTCCGACTCTGACTCAGAAGTCCCTACAAGATCTGAACTGAAAACATATCCATTTGCTTTTATACAATACTAATTGGTTGGATACCCGTGCTTCACTATGGAACTATGTGATTGGGCTTGATAAATTAATAGTTAAAGCTTGAACATTAATGAGTAGTTACTATTGGCCTCTCATCTCCCCTTCTCTCCCTCACGCTATCCCCACAGAAGCCTCTTCTATCTTATTCCCTTCTCTTCCTCAGGTTGGACCCATTGATCCTCATCCCATCCCATAGGCCAGATGAGTCACATACTGGCTATGCCCATGTGGCAGTTGGAGCAGAATTTTTTTCAGGTGGGAAGGAGGAGTAGACTGTCTAACTCCTCAGAGCATGTTAATAATAATATAAGAAATACTAATGCTCTGAGGGTCATTTTTTAAAATCCTTTCTAAGAGAGCACCTAAAAGCTAAGAGGAACATACGTGCCAAATTTCAAGTTTTGTGAGATGCTGTCTCTAAGTTATCCTTGCTGTGAAACCATACATTTATTCGAGACTGTAAGAGATACTGGAAATGGTACCAAGTTAAACTGTGTCATAAATGGAGATAAGATATATTCCCTTCTAAGATGAAGTAGATAGATGAGAAACCCATGGACCCAATTTGCTAGGTCTTTGATAGGCTTTGGTCCAGACTCAACAGCTGCTGCTGAAAAAGCCCAAGGTCTTTGTAAGGAGATTGCATTCGTTTAAAACCCAGCTACCCTTGAAGTCAACTAAGGCTCCTCACCAAGGTTACTTAGCAATGTCATCCTCGCTGGATGATAAATTTAGCCTTGACTTGCTTATAAATTAAAACAAGCTGTGGCTGTAGGAAGTCTTAGAAGCCTGCTTCTCCAGAGTATAAGACATCCATTGTGTATGCCCTGATGAAAATGGTTTCTCCCTGTTGGGTTTTTACCAGCACCCAAATGGCTGGAATTAAAAGCCGAAGCTGGGAGCCTGAACCACGATATTGATAGAAGGTTGATTAAATCCTGACTTACATAATAATTTAGAACAAAGAAAGCAAGGGAGGATGTTTATCTGTTGTACACATGCGCAAATAGGCTGTCCTTATTGTCATTCTAAGATGCTGAGCTTGTCAATCAGAAAGGTTGGCTGTTCGGCGGTTTGAATCCCTAATGCCGCATAATGGAGTGAGCACCCGTTACTTGTCCCTGCTTCTGCCAACCTAGCAGTTCGAAAGCATGTAAAAAATGCAAGTAGAAAAATAGGGACCACCTTTGGTGGGAAGGTAACAGCGTTCTGTGCACCTTCGGCGTTTAGTCATGCCGGCCACATGACCACAGAGACATCTTGGGACAGTGCTGGCTCTTCGGCTTTGAAACAGAGATGAGCACCGCCCCCTAGAGTCAGGAACAACTAGCACATATCTGCGAGGGAAACCTTTACCTTTATTGTCATTCTCTGTAAACAGAGAATGTTGTGGTTTTCTTCCCATTTTGCCTTGCTAAAAGGGGGCTACTTTGGTTTGCCAGCAACATGGTTTTTAAGCCTCACCCCACTCCTACCTCCCAGATTTCTATTTAGTTCTACAATGTCTGAATGTTTTTCAGCCTTGAGAACTTCAAAATGTGTGGACTTCAACCCACAGCCAGCGAGCCAAGGGAAGAAGCTGGAATTGTTTAATGATAGCACAGTCTGCTTAACAACTGCAGCGATTCGCTTAACAACCGTAGCACAAAAACTTGTAAAATTGAGTGTGATTCACTCCTTGCTTAGCAATGGAAATTCTGGTCCCAATTGGAACTGCAAATTGCGAATTTCTTTGTATATTTGCAAACATTTAAGTTCCTGAGAAGCTTTGCCTTTGCCTGCTCTGCAGGTTCTCTAAGGTATGTTTTAAAGGTTTGGGAACATATGTTTTACCAGTGTATTTTTAACCAAAAGAGCAACCAACGGTGAGGCTTGTCACTCAATAGGTTCAGGGCTCCTGCAGTGTATTAGGAAGTGGCATACGGTCAGGCAGGGGTGAGTGTTAAACAATCAGCTAATATTATGGTGATGAATGGCTTTCCAATGGATGCTAGATAGGAAGATTGAGGAGGCAGGCTTTAAAGACATTTATTTATTTAGAAACAAAGAAATATACATGCTGCATCTCATAACATCAAATTCCTTTTGTTGTTAGTTGCAAAGTCATGTCTGACTCACCATGACCCCATGGACAACGTTCCTCCAGGCCTTCCTGTCCTCTACCATCGTCTGGAATCCATTTAAGCTCCCACCAATTGCTTCAGTGACTCCATCCAGCCACCTTATTCTCTGTCGGTCCCTTCTTCTTTTGTCCTCAATTTTTCCCAGCATTAGGCTCTTCTCCAGTGAGTCCTACCTTCTCATTAGGTGGCCAAAGTATTTGAGTTTCATCTTCAGGATCTGGCCTTCTAGAGAGCAGTCAGGGTTGATCTCCTCTAGGACTGACCGGTTTGGTTGCCTTGCAGTCCAAGGGATTCGCAGGAGTCTTCTCCAGCACCAGAGTTCAAAGGCCTCAATTCATTGGCCCTCAGCCTTTCTTATGGTCCAACTTTCACAGCCATACATTGCAATAACATCAAATACTCTAGTTTTATTTTTAAAATGGATATGATAGCAACAACTTTACTACAGTAGTAAGCAGGGGATAAAGAAGAAGTGCACAGTTTCAGTAATGAATATGAAAACTTGACTCCTTCTTCACTGCCTCCTCCTCCTCCTCTTCTGTAGCCCTGAACAGTAGATTAATTGATTGATTGATCTGCAATAACCAGTGAATATCATAAAATGCAACCCAATTATAGCAGAGCTAGTAGAATCTGAAAAAGGGCAACAATTAAGTCCTTCTTCTACCCTCTGCTCCTTGCCCTTGTCCTTCTCCTCTTTTTCCTGTTCTATAGCACTGAACAACAGTAGTTTATAGATTAAGTTCACTATTAAAGTTAAAGTTTGATGTATTTCTGAATAGGTACCAATATTACATGTGTCAGTGTCTGTAGAATCCAGGTTGTTCAGAATTTGGCAAACCTTATTGGTTTAGAAAGAAAAGCAACCCAATACATTTGATGTTCTAAGCACACTTTACTTAGCTGAAAAGGGGTCCTCGCTTCTCTACATTTTAAGAGTGTAGGAAAAGGTAGCTCTTCGTGTATAGGCCTTCTGTGATTCTTGCCATGTTATTTCAATACCTAAGCACCACAAGAGCTTGCTTGCTGGATCTTGGTCTCATGCCCTCCTCTCTGTAAAAGAGATGAAATTGGCAAGGGGCAAATCAGAGCCAGGTGTATTCAGAAATGTGCAATACTGGGTGTGTTGCCAAGCTGTCATAAGTGCAGTTTGACACATTTTGGCACCAAGATTTCTAACTGAATTTTGCCAGCCCCAAAGTTTTATCTAGCTTACTGCTGGGAAAATTAAAGCAATATGGGAGCCACTTTGGCGCTAGGCAAATGCATCAGGCAGCACCATCAACAACAGTTGTGGGCATCCTTGTTTGGGGCCATTAACTGGGAGTAGCAAAAGCCAGGCAATGCAGATCATGGTCTAATTCCATATGGGCTTCTCAAAGCCAGCAAAACACACACAAGAGGAATAAAATAATCTGGATGTCAAAATCAAGTCAGTCCTAGGCAGGATTTCAGAAGACAAAGGCAAGAAAGCAAAAGTTGTGAGCTCCATCCCCAGTTATTCTCTGCTTCCCGAGTTCCAGCTGATCTGTGAGGAAATGGGGATTTTGCAGTATCCTTCCCCTGGAGTGGGGAGGGAATGGAGATTTTACAGTATCCTTCCCTTGCCACGTGCACCAAGCCATCAAGCCACGCCCACAGAACCGGTAGTAAAAATTTTGAATCCCACCACTGACGGGATAAGATCATACAAAGATCACAAATCAGGTCTAAGTGATACAACACAGAGTCATTTCGACAGTGAGATGAGTGGCTTATACATTTAATTGATCAATCAATAAAAATAAATAAGCCCATGAAGTAATCGCTCTATTATGATAATATTTTTTTTTAATTGCTGCTGATTGTGAGGTTTTGCTTGATAAATGTTTGAGATTCTAAAAGAGTCATCCCCATTTCTTGTATTTGCATTGTCAATTCCCTAAATGGATATCATTCAATAAAAGGAACATTTGGAGTAGTTGATTTCCTCCCATAGGCTAGCTAGAGCGCCTTACTCCTAATTTCTTTCACTTTGTCTATGTTCTCTGATGCAACAAGGAAGACAAATGCCCAGGTTTAATGGAAGCAGCCAATGTAATTAAGGATAGGACTCCTGACATTTTTGTGATTTAACACGCATCGTTTCAGCATTTTCTCTCTACAACATGGCAACAGAAAGCTCAGGATGCCAGCATTCGCCCTTATATATTCAACAATGAAAACTGCTCTAATTGAATTTCAGAAAGACTTAAAAAAAAAAAGTCAGAGGACTCTGAACAAATGAAAATGCTTGACAATCCTCATTACAGGATTAAGATTTGTATTTTCTATGGACAATACCATGTTTCTCTGAAAATAAGACTGGGTCTTATATTAAGTTTTGCTCCAAAAGATGCATTAGGGCTTATTTTTTGGTTAGGTCTTGTTTTGGGGAAAATACGGTACTAAATGCACCTGCCTGGTTGACAATCTTAACTGGGCCTTATTTTGGGAGTAGGTCTTATATTACGAACACCCTGAAAAATCATACTAGGGGTTATTTTCCAGTTGGCTCTTATTTTGGGGAGAAACAGGGTAGTAGTATCACCTTTGGCCTGCAAAAAACTGGATAACCATTGGAGAGTGACCAAGAGTTATGGATGCCATTTTGAGATTTTCTGAATTTTTTTTCCAGCCCAGCTTTGGTAGCGATAGCCGTAGTCCAACTCTGTTCCCTTCCTAAAATGTGTCACATTGTCTCGTCTGAGGAGACCATGATGGTAGAGATCAAGGGCAAGAGTTGGGTTGGGAAGAACATATACAATATCTTGGGTGAGAAGGGGTGGGGGCGGAGTAGAGCACAGTAGAATGGAGTGGAATGGAATAGAAGAGAAGAGAATAAAAATGCCAGAGCAGGGGGACTCAGTCCTGTGTCTCAGAAGACTTTACTACTAAAGAATTTGTGGAACTATCCAAGTGGGAGGTCAGTTAATTCTTGAGGGTGTTATAGGAAGTTAGCACCCACCCCTCTCCTAGAAGAATCAAATATACTAGGAAATATTGAAAAGGCAGAATTTTATATTTCCCTGGATCAAAAATGGAGAAAAATGTTTTTAGGCAGGAAACAAACTCACTCTTAATAGCCCCCACTTTCTTAATGGGCCATTAAAATGCCCGAGACAGTCTATTTTACATAACAAAGAGTTCCCCTTTCAGTGCCAGGGTGATGGGATTAAGGCATCACCCAATCACCATTAGCCCTTTATCCAACTATCACATGGTATCTGGGAACTCAACCAAACTTGGACTCAAAACATAACCTAGAGAGTTTCCCCTGCATCGCCCCATGGGAGTGTGACAACCAATCAGAATACATTTCTTACACAGGAACAGGAAACAGAGAGGTGGGGCTGAACAGAGTATAAAAAACCCAGCAAGTCCCTCTTTTCTTTCTCTCTTTTCTTCTTTACCCAACATCTGGAAATATGTGATCCCCCTTTTGCTGTTTGGGAACTCAAGCCATGCGATCCTGTCCACCATTAAACCATCTTTCCAACCAGCCTCCATGTTTCCAGTGTCTTTTTTCCCACTTGGAACTGAACCCATGACATTTCTTCCAACAGTGTCTATGGAGATTCTCAATCATCCAGCTCATGGTTGTCAATCATCCAGCACATGGTTTTGAACAGTTTCTGTTCAAAGGGCAAAGAAAGTCCAGTTGCCTTTCGAACAGCACCTTTGGGTTAATTTCTAAGGGTATCAACTGGTTCTATATTGAAGTGAGCTTGCATAATAATGTCTTACCTACAGTAATTGTATTGATAGCAATTGAGTCGCAAATACGAGTATAGGTCAAGAGAAGTCCTGTTCTTGCAAAGAGCCAGAGATAAGATGGGTCAGGTGATTTGCACAGCACACTAAGTCAGGCATTATGTTCATTGTGGTTAATTAGACAGCAAATGTTCCCTCATAGCAAACCACAAACAGGTACATTTTTCATCCAGACATCAGTATCGGCACCTAGTCAACCAGCACTTCCTGGGTTTTTAAACATTGAAACAAAATTGAACATGTGGTATGTAAACTACAGTGCACAGAGTGGGGAATGGCTGAGCCACTCCTGGTCCAATTTCATCACCTATACAAACCAGGACCAGCTAACATTACAGCTTGAGGGACCTTATTTTGTAGCCCTGCTATCTCTGTCTCAGTATTGAGGCAGAAGGCTGAGTTAACTACTTTAAAAGCTTGGACTGTATGTAAAATCAGTTTAGCTGAAAAAAACGTACTACAGCCATATGTGCAAATGATGGTTAATCTGCTTCTCCTCAAACATAGCTTAAAGAATTGGCAAGGTCCGTTATATGGTGATTAAGATTTTTTCTTATTACCCTAGTATAGGACAGGGATGGCTAACCTTTTTTAAAAGGTATGCAAAAGTTGTGTGTGCACACGCTATTGTGCCCATGTGACCACCCACCAGCGCATGCATGAATGACCCCCCACGCATATGTGCATGACCCCTCTGTGTGGGGGAGGGATTTTCGTCCTCCCCAGGCTCCAGAGGCTTTCCTGAAGCCTGGGGTGGGGAGGGCGTGAAAAACAGTCCTGACCTCATCAGTATATACGAGAAGGTAGAATTAAAATTAAAAGCAGATAAAGATAGTCCTTGACTTATGATCACAACTGAACCCAAAATTTCTACTGCTAAGCGAAACAGTTCTTAAATGAGTTTTGTCCCATTTTATGACCTTTCCTGCCAGTTGTTAAGTGAATCACTCCAGTTATTAAGTTAGTAAACCTGGCTTCCCCATTGAATTTGTTTGTCAGAAGGTCCCGACATAGCAATTGCCAAGCCTCTGAATTTTGATCACATGATCATGACTCATGATTCATGAGGATGCTGCACTGGTCATAAATGTGAAAAATGGTCATAGCTCACTTTTTTCCAATACTGTTGTAACTTTGAATTGTCACTAAATGAATGGGTGTAAGTTGAGGATTACCTGTACAGATCAAGTTGGAGAAACCCATATAAATAGCACTTAGCAATAGCATTTAAGACTTATATACACTTCACAGTGCTTTTACAGCCCTCTCTAAGCAGATTTACAGAGTCAGCTTATTGACCCCAACAATTTGGGTCCTCATTTTACCCACCACAGAAGGATGGGAGGCTGAGTCAACCTTGAGCCTGGTGAGATGTGAACTGCCAAACTGCAGGCAGCCGGCAGTCAGCAGAAGTAGCAACAGTACTGTACTCTAAACCACTGCACCACCATGGCTCAGCTTCAAAAAATATTCAAAGCAATCTTATCTGAGCCGTTATCTAGAAAGAAAATTCTAACAAGTGCACTTTGATTTGATTAAACAACCTTGTTTTCATCAGGAGAGCTGAGGCCAATCATATGGGGAGTGGGATGCCATTCCATATGAAGTGGAAGCAATTAGAAAGTTTTGATTTTAGAAACGTGGTTAAAGAAAAGGTTGGGGGGGGGGAGATTATTTTTCCCTGTAAGGTCAAAGAATCTGAAAGAATACAGTGAACCTTGTTAATAAAAATAGCGATAGTTCACAAAGATGATTAAGTGCAAATAGAAATACGTACATACTATTTCCATAGCAAGGAAGATGAAGCAGGAATGGTTAAATCAATCATATTTATTCAAAGAGGAGAATATATTTAAGTATGTTTTCTACTTAGATATCACTTCTGCATTTTGTGCTTTTGATGAAAAAAAATGAAATTTTGACTTTGCTTTTGTTGATTACATAGATTTGTCGTTATAGAAATGGCTAGCTATATACTAATGCAGTGGTGGATTGCCAATTTTTTTACTACCAGTTTGGGCGCGGTCCTGAGTACACGTGAGCCTCCAACCGCTGCTACTATCAGTTCAGCCGATCTGGGCCGAACCGGGAGCAACCTACCTCTGTACTAATGGGTAAAAGCAAAAAGTTGAGGCTTGGTAGTGTTTTTGTCTTGTACTGTGCTAAAAAGAGTTGTACCTCATATTTTTGCTTTTTCCTCTCCTTTTCCTTCCCCTAATTTCTTTGTATTTTATAAAATAAAAAAACAAACAAACAAAAGAGTAGCAGCAACTGAAAAGGCATGATTCTGCCCCTGAAAATGGCAATCTCTAATTAAAGAGTCATGTAGAGTGCCCATTCTACTAGAACTTACTGGGTAGGCCGATGTTCACCTTAAAAATATATATATTTCTGCAACTCTTCATCATTGTTGTCAGTTTTTAGCATCCATATTAGTATAGTGTTGTCTGCAAATTTGGCCATCTTACTGCTTAGCCTTACCATCATTTATGAATACATTCAAAAGCATTGATCCCAGCCCAGCCCACTGAACATCTTACTTTAATGTCGTTCTAATGAGAAAGTGCCATTTTTCTTACTCATTGCTCATTGATTTTTACGTTAGCACTCCATCAAGGGGCATCCTCTTATCCCCATGATCACTAAGTTTACTCCAGAACTTTTGTCAATGGCACCACTATAACCAGTGGTGGGCTTCAATCAGTTTAACAGCCGGTTTGGTGAGCAGCATTCAAAAACTGCCCGTTTTAAGCTCTAAAATTTACCTTCTGTTGCAGGACTGGTGAGTAAAACAGCCGAGGCATGACAATCTGCTTTGCCACACAAATCAGCTGAGCTGAAAAACACAGAAATATATATATATATTTAGGACAGAATAGGGCTGGGGCAGGTGGGCCGGGCCAACTGAAGACCGGAACTACTGGTTCGCCTGAACTGGTCCGAACCAGCTGAATCCCACCCCTTGACTATAACATTGTGGATAAATAAAAATCCAACCACAAAATATACAGTACGTATTCCATTTTCTTAAACAAGATTCAACCAAGCTATGAGAGTATCCATGAACCGAACGGATTCTTAAAATGCTATTCATCTGGAGATCAGTGTTGTTAAAAGTTAAAAAGAACACAGCTGATTTTTAATGAACCATAAGAGGAATTTACTTGATTACTGTAGTGAAATTATAATTAAGCCCCCCCCCTCCCCAATTTCATGAAACTGCAGCTGACTTTTCCAATACTTAATAAAAAGAAGGGTTTGGGGAGTTTTGCATTAGTAACTACGCATATTGTTTTAAAAGGCAAATAGCAGGTGTGGGGGTGGTTGAGACACCAGCTAAGGGATTTTTAATATTCTGCCCCAGTCTTTGGTCCTGAAAAAGGGCATGATTACTGCAACGTATCTTTTGTACTGGATCATGTATTTATATCATTTGAAGCAACTACTCTGCCATCATCAACTGCTGTGAACTAGAAAGTTCCCTTCTATTAGACACTCAAAGGAAGTGATGGCGAACCTTTTCGGCACCGAGTACTCAAACCGGAATGTGTGTGCATGTGCGTGCGCTGGCCAGTAGTCTTCAGGTTTCCAGCATGCACGCCGGCCAGCTAGTCTTTGTGTGTGCCGGAGCACCAGAAACACAAAGACTAGCTGGCCGGCATGCACATGCCTGTTTTGGGGGGCATTTTTCAGGCTATTTTGGGGGTGTTTTCAGGCCATTTTGGGAGGGCATTTTTGGGCCCAGGCAAAAAAAACTGGCCTGAAAATGGCCCAGAAAGCAGCCTATTTTTTTTTTTAAATTTTGGCTGTTTTTCGGGCGGTTTAAAGACTGTTTTCCAGCACCTGCAAAGACCAGAAACCAGAAGAGTAGCTGGTGACATCGCACTTGCCCAAAGAGAGGTCTCTGTGTGCTACCTTTGACATGTGCCATAGGCTCTAAGGATTAGAAGAATAAGGGAACATTCAGCTGATTTCTGCCCTCATTGTTCCTCTACCTGAGACATTCCACTATGAGAAGCCTTAGAACTATCCTGTCCAAATAAACCAATCTTGAATTTATGGTCGTTTCTAAAGGATACTTAGCTAGCTTTACTTTGCTACGTTGCCAAGTAAAAACAAAGATCTTAAAGGAAAACTAACAAAAAGCATATTTCACATGGGTCTCCATATTATGTATTTTTCTCACATGTTTGGTCGAAAGCATATCCTTTATGTTTATTAATTACCAAGGCTATATGCATTTTTGTAGTGCTTTTATTCTAAGTTCATTATTAATTCATTTCAAACGTTCCTTGAAGAACATTCATTTCCTTCTTCTGAAAATCCAGATGAATCACTTAAAAATATAATTTGATTTTAGAAGAAGCTATCAATCCATTTGGGTGACAAGGGCCGCATAATAATTTTTCCCTGCTTAGTGTTTTGTGACAGGTCTGGGACTTCTTCAGGAGAAGGCCATGAAGGTGTGATAGCAGGACTGTTGAAGCCTTGTCTCTTTACTAAGGTGCAAACCTTTGATTGATGGCGATGATTGCCATTTTTTTTTTTTTATTTTTTTATAGATTTTATTGGTAAAAAGAAAATACAACATCCATAACTTGTAACAAAACAATACAACTACATTTCGAGATATTCCCATACTATCAAATCATTATAAACATCAAAGGTTAGGTATCTTTCCCTCCCTCTTTTCTTCCCTCCCCCCTTACTTCCTTCTCCCCTGCCTTCCCTCCTTTCTTTTCTCCTTTTCTCCTTTCCTTCCCCCTCCTTTCCCTCCCTCGCTCCCCCCCTCCTTCACACATACCTTCCCTCCTTCCCTGCCTCTTTCCCTCCTCCTTCCTTTTCTCTTAATCTCCCTCCTTTCCTCCCTCCTTCCCTCCTTCCTTTCAACTCACCTTCTCTCTTTCTTTCCCTCCCTCTTTCCCTCTTTACTACCCTCTCTTCTTCCCTCCCTCCTTCCTCCCCCAGTTTCTTCTCTTTCTTCTCTCCTTCTTTCTTCCCACCTTCTTTCCCTTCTCTTCTTTCTCTTCCTCCTCTTTCTTCCCCCCTTCTTCTGCCTTTCCTATTCCTCTCCTTTCTCCTCTCCATCCAGACTTCCCTACTATCCTCCTTCCCTCCCTTCTAACCTTTGTTACATTTGCGTATTTTCCTCTGCTGAGGACAATCTGGTTCTCTTTCCCTTTCCTTGCTTGAAGAGGCAAGGATTATACGTCTTCTCGCCTCATCTAAAATGAAGTTTGATCACTAATTTCATGCAGGTAATTATAGCGAATTTCCTATCAGCTTTTTAAAGTTTTCCCAGCATTGTAGCGTGACAAAATTGCTCGACGGTGGGTTCTCGCCCCTGATACATTTCTCCTTTCGTTTATCTCTCAGTTGTTGTATATTGTTCATTTGAGTTATTGGTTTAATCGTGATAGGTTAGTTAGCTATCTCTTTTTATGTCTAGGTCTTCACTGACTCATCAAGCCATTTGTATAGCTTCTCCCAGACTGTATAAAAGTCTGTGTCTTCTTTGTCATTAATTCGCATCGTCAGTCTGTTCATTTCTGCTAGTTCTAAAATTTTATTCATCACCATAGTGTTGGTGGGGGCATTTTCACTCTTCCAGCACTGTGCGTAAGCAGTCCTTGACGCTGTCAGAATATGGACTAGGAGGTATTGGTCAGATTTGCAAATTTTTTGATCTATTATTCCTAATAAGAAAGTTTCCGGCTTAAAGCATAGTTTAATTGACAGGATTCCATTCAGCCATCCTAGTATTTGCTTCCAATATGCTTTGGCTACCGGACACGTCCACCACATATGGTAGTACGTGCCCAGCACCGTTTTACATTTCCAGCATATGGCTGAAACTTTTGAAGACATTTTCGCCAGTCTTGTCGGTGGAAGATGCCAGCGGTAGAACATTTTATATATATTTTCTTTATAGGCCGTCGACTTTGTCAATTTTAGATTCCATTCCCAGACTCTTTCCCAGTCGTCTAGATCTATTGAGTGGCCGATGTTTTGGGCCCAGGTTACCATGACTTCTTTTACTCTTTCTGCTTCCGTTTTTCGAATCAGTAAGCAGTTGTATATTTTTGAAATTAATTTCTCATCTGGTCCAATTAAAATTTTATCTAATTCCTGGTTCTTGTTCTGGAAGCCAGGTTGTGCTAGATCGAATTTATGTTTGTTTTGAATTTGAAGATATGGCCACCAATCGATGTTTATTCCCTTATCAGCCAAATTTTCCCTGGGGTTTAGTTTGTTTTGGTCGTCTAGCAACTGTTGGTAGGTAACAATTTTATCCAAGTTTATCAAATTCGGGTATATCAGGGCTTCCGTCGGAGATATCCATTTAGGTAGTTGCGTATAGTATCTCCTTCTAATTTCGAGCCAGTCCTTAATCAATACCCCCCTTAAATGGTGACTACTAAAATAATTGTGGATTTTATTTCCCTCGCACCATAAGTAGTTGTGCCACCCGTATTGCAGGTCGTGGCCCTCTATTGTTAAGATTCTTTTATTAGCTAACATTACCCATTCTTTTATCCACATAGTTGTTGCTGCTTGATGATATGTTTTCCATTCCGGTAATCCCATTCCCCCTTGAGTTCTTTTATCCTGCAGGTGCATATATTTTATTCTGGGCTTTTTACCATTCCATATAAAGTTTCGAATCATTTTGTCCAAATCATTATAAAATTTTTCCCCTAGCTTAACCGGTGCCGTTTGAAATAGGTAGAGGATTTTTGGGAGAACATTCATTTTAATTACTGCGACTCTTCCCATCAGTGATAGTTGTAGTTTTGACCAGGTTTTTAAGTCCTTTTGGGTATTCTGTAACAACTTATCATAGTTGTCTTCTTTTATGGAAGAGCACTTCGCAGACAGCCAGATCCCTAAATACTTAATTTTTTTAGTTACCTTTAATTCCATTGTTTCCTCTAGTTCTCCAATCTGGTTTTTGGGGAAATTTTTTATAATCATTTTTGTTTTTTCCTTGTTTATTTTTAAACCGGCCACACACCCAAAGTTCTCAATGTCCTTCATCAAATTCGGTCCTGAAAGTAAGGGGTCTTCTACGATAAAGACCATGTCATCCGCGAAGGCCTGTACTTTATATTGTTCTCTTTTTATGGTCAAGCCCCTAATTTCCTGATTTGATCTTATCCGATTTAAAAGGACCTCTAGTGACGTAATAAATAGTAGTGGGGAGAGCGGGCACCCTTGTCTAACACCCTTTCCAATTTGTATCCTCTCCGTTAGTTCCCCATTGACTATAATATTTGCAGATTGCCGTGAATATATAGATTCTATAATCCTAATAAATTTATCGCCAAATTTCATCATTTTTAGTTGAGTGGTTAGAAAGTTCCAATCTAGGTTATCAAAGGCTTTCTGAGCGTCGACAAAGATTAATGCGAGTTGTTTCTCGGATCTTGTTTGATAGAATTCCAGGGTGTCCATTATTATTCTTGTATTGTTTCTAATATGTCTTTTTGGGAGAAAGCCGTTTTGATCCGAATGGATACTTTGATTTAATATTATTTTTAGTCTTTCCGCCAATATTGATACAAAGATTTTGTAATCTGCATTTAACAGGGATATGGGTCTATAATTTTGGACCTTGCTACTGTCCGCCTCTTCCTTTGGTATTAGGGTAATGTAAGCTTCCCCCCATGATTTTGGGACCCTACCATTTTGCAATGTATCATTACATAGTTCTAATAATTTGTCTTCTATGGTATTTTGAAGTTTTTTATATATTTCCGACGGGAGCCCATCCGTTGTATTTTCTTTTTACCAATAAAATCTTAAAAAAAAAAAAAAAAAAAAAAAAAATTGGGTGATGTTTCCCAGAATCTGGAAAGTTGGGGAATTCTCCTTCTATATCTAGAAAATCATGGCATGCATTGCCAACTTCACTGTGATCATTACAGATAAATATAGATTAGAAGAGAACAAGGTCATTCTTTTATTACAGAATCTGGACAGAGTGTGGAATAACAGGATTAATTTATGATTTTTCCGTTATTTACAGAGTTGTGACATAAGCATTGTTTGACCCATAAAAAAGTACAAGAGGCTGTATTTTCAGTGAAAACACTTTTCAAAATCTCAGTAGGGAGCCATCTTAAGTGCTTAAGAACAGATTCTGGTACCAGAAAATGTCATATGCCTATTACAAAAAAAAATAAGCCTACAATAATGAAACATAAATGGTTGTTAGTATAGATTAAATTAAATGTTCAAGAAGATAATGAGCCATGGAATAAAAAAATATTGGAGAGTCCAGTAACAAAACATCAAGGAAGGCAATGTTGACAACTATAAATCAAATGTTTACATATTTAACATTAGTAATAAACTCTTCCAAAATATCATGCTAGCTCTATTAAACACTCATGCATTTTTTTTAAAAAAGAAATTGGATTTGGTTACTGGTGCTCAAAATACATTATTTTCCTGATGCCGTTTTGTGCCATAGGATGCTTCATGTATTACTTTGGTTCTTTAGATTTAATAGTACTCTATATACTGCCTTGGTTGCTTTTTAAAAATATGATTTGAAAATTAGCAGGAATGGATATTATACTCTTTTTATGATCTCACAAAAATGATGTTACAAAATTGGATAAATATGTCTTGGGCACATTTTTTTCCTGTCATTGTCTTACTTACTTACCAGTCCAGGATTAAGGCTGGTTTAGACCATTCTGGTTTATATTGATATTAACGTTTTCACCTTAGGCCAACAACATTCAACATACATAAAATTGTTCAGGTTTGGGCTCTTCCACACGGCAGCCCTGAAGTGCTATTATTCAGTGTGTGAGTGGCAGAAAGCAGTGCTACCTTAAAGAAGTACTCCTTGCATGGCATCTGTAGCTGATTATAAACTGAATCCAGGCATAAGTGTGTGTGTGTCTCTCTCTCTCCCAGCCCCCGTGAGCCCAATCTGCCAAGTCAAGATGTTCCATGGAAAATCCAATTATATTTATAGAATTACATGTGAAGCTTGAAATCCTTCCAGGATGGGCATGTGAACGCCAGATGTTCAGAGAAGTGGGGTACCTTAGCCCATTTGGAATTGTTTCTGCAATTTTTAGAGAATTGGGGCACTTTATCATGAGTGTGTTGCAAGAGAAAATTACAATCACTCTAACCCCAGAAATCTAAACCCTAACAATAAAACAAACTATTATTTCAGAAAACTGCAAAAACAAGAAAGGCCAAAAAAAAAAAAGAACAGTCATAAGTCATTGAGGAAGGGGAACATAATTTATATCAATATTATGTTGTAACGTTATTTAGTGACATTCTAATTATACCCGAATTTGATAAACTTGGATAAAATTGTTACCTACCAACAGTTGCTAGACGACCAAAACAAACTAAACCCCAGGGAAAATTTGGCTGATAAGGGAATAAACATCGATTGGTGGCCATATCTTCAAATTCAAAACAAACATAAATTCGATCTAGCACAACCTGGCTTCCAGAACAAGAACCAGGAATTAGATAAAATTTTAATTGGACCAGATGAGAAATTAATTTCAAAAATATACAACTGCTTACTGATTCGAAAAACGGAAGCAGAAAGAGTAAAAGAAGTCATGGTAACCTGGGCCCAAAACATCGGCCACTCAATAGATCTAGACGACTGGGAAAGAGTCTGGGAATGGAATCTAAAATTGACAAAGTCGACGGCCTATAAAGAAAATATATATAAAATGTTCTACCGCTGGCATCTTCCACCGACAAGACTGGCGAAAATGTCTTCAAAAGTTTCAGCCATATGCTGGAAATGTAAAACGGTGCTGGGCACGTACTACCATATGTGGTGGACGTGTCCGGTAGCCAAAGCATATTGGAAGCAAATACTAGGATGGCTGAATGGAATCCTGTCAATTAAACTATGCTTTAAGCCGGAAACTTTCTTATTAGGAATAATAGATCAAAAAATTTGCAAATCTGACCAATACCTCCTAGTCCATATTCTGACAGCGTCAAGGATTGCTTACGCACAGTGCTGGAAGAGTGAAAATGCCCCCACCAACACTATGGTGATGAATAAAATTTTAGAACTAGCAGAAATGAACAGACTGACGATGCGAATTAATGACAAAGAAGACACAGACTTTTATACAGTCTGGGAGAAGCTATACAAATGGCTTGATGAGTCAGTGAAGACCTAGACATAAAAAGAGATAGCTAACTAACCTATCACGATTAAACCAATAACTCAAATGAACAATATACAACAACTGAGAGATAAACGAAAGGAGAAATGTATCAGGGGCGAGAACCCACCGTCGAGCAATTTTGTCACGCTACAATGCTGGGAAAACTTTAAAAAGCTGATAGGAAATTCGCTATAATTACCTGCATGAAATTAGTGATCAAACTTCATTTTAGATGAGGCGAGAAGACGTATAATCCTTGCCTCTTCAAGCAAGGAAAGGGAAAGAGAACCAGATTGTCCTCAGCAGAGGAAAATACGCAAATGTAACAAAGGTTAGAAGGGAGGGAAGGAGGATAGTAGGGAAGTCAGGATGGAGAGGAGAAAGGAGAGGAATAGGAAAGGCAGAAGAAGGGGGGAAGAAAGAGGAGGAAGAGAAAGAAGAGAAGGGAAAGAAGGTGGGAAGAAAGAAGGAGAGAAGAAAGACATCACCCAATTTATAAGATGCAGGGATGGGCTGCTGGGGGCTCAAAGAGTTCAGGAGAACCTCTAGTTAAGATTCTGTGCAGTTCAGGGAACCCAAATCCCACCCTGGGCTGGCCCCGTCTACCCCTCTCCTCCCAGGAGTCCCATTTTGGATGCAGGTAAGTGCAGGGCACACATGGAGACTCAGGTAGGGTGAAAAATGGGTCTACCAGAAGTTCAGGAAGGCTGGAAATGGGCCCATTTCCAACCTCCAGAGAGCCTCCGGAGCCTGGGGAGGCAGTTTTCGCGCTCCCAGAGGCTTGAGGAAAGCTTCTGGAGCCCGGGGAGGATAACACCCTCCCACCGCCAGGGGTGTGCAGGGAGGCTGACTAGGCCATGACCATTCAGCAACTGGACAGAGGAGCCTTGCCCTTGCTAAAATTTTTGAAGTCCACCCCTGGAAAGATGCCTTCAAGTCTTAGGGACTTGAAAATATCTGGGCAGTATTATGGAAGTGCTTGCCAATGTCTTTTTCCAAGCTGTTCTTTTGACTTCCCGGCCTTGTGAGCACTGGAATTGCTAAGAAATGCCACATCCAAGTAATAAACTTGGGCCAATTCTTAGTTTCAGAGATAAGCTATGACTGTATCAGTGCAGCCCTTTGCTTCTAACTTATGTAAGGGATGTCACAATGCCCATATCAAAACAGGTATTAAGGGCAAGTTTCCAGGGGGAAAATTAAGCATTAATTAAACAGCAAAAGATTATTTGTTTATGATCTATATTTAAATTTGAAATTTTTATATCTCCTTTTCCAATAGTTGAAACTCTGTGATTGAAGCTTCCCTACTTGAGAATTTTCTCACCAAAAGATTATTCTTATAATTGTATCATAAGAATATGCAGAAAAATGCTATGTATGATGTAAGAAATCATTTTTAAAGTGTTTATTTGACCAAAAACATTATGAATAAGTAAAGCCCATCTATCCAAATTTCTTGCTGTTTCTAGGGCAATCTATCCAAATTCAGTTTCCTCATCTGAGCTATTTCACTCTAGGTATTCTTACACCATCTACAACAGATGTGGTCCAACTTTAGAAAAGAATAGAAATGACATTCCTGCAATCTAAGAGAAAATGTCACACTCCCAAATCACATTAAGGGCAGCCCACAACCAACAAATGGTTCCTCAACTCTGTAGAATCTGCAGAATTAAATCAGGAATACCACCTTTCGCTTGGGTTTGAATCAGTGGTGGGTTTCAAAATTTTTTTGAACCTACTCTGTGGGTGTGGCCTCCTTTGTGGGAGTGGCTTGCTGGCCATGTGTTTTTTTTTTCTCTCTCTCCCTCCCTCCCTCCCTCTCTCTCTCTTTCCTTTTGTCTCTCTGTCCCTTTTTTCTTTCTTTCTTTCTTTCTTTCTTTCTTTCTTTCTTTCTTTGTTTCTTTCTTTCTTTCTTCCTTTCTCTTTCTCTTTCTCTTTCTCTTTCTCTTTCTCTTTCTCTCTCTGTGTGAGTCTGTGTGTGTTTGTGTGTGTTTGCCTCTCTCTCCCTCCCTCCCTCTGTGTCTCTCTATGTGATTCTCTGTGTCTGTCTGTCTATCTGTGTGTGTGTGTATGTGTATCTCTCCTCCCTCCCTGTGTCTGTGTCTGTCTCTCATTCCCTCTATCTCTCTGTGCCTCTGTCTGTCTGTCTCTCTCTCTCTGTGTGTATCTCTCTCCTTCCTCCCTCTGTGTCTGTGTCTGTGTCTGTCTCTCATTCCCTCTATCTCTCTGTCCCTCTGTCAGTCTGTCTGTTTCTATCACACGCACACACATATAGACACAGAAACAGACACCCACACACATACTGTGGTCACCTTGTTGAGTGTTCCAATCACATTTGAAACACTCAACAACTGGCCTGTATTCATGTTCTTTTGCAGCATTCTGCAGACATGGGAGCAATATATATGGTTAAAAGTACCTGGCAGCGGCGTTCTTCCCTGGGGGGGGGGGCTCCGCAGAACATTCCAAGACCAATGGCTCCGGGATGAGGGACGGAATCTTCGCCGTGGGCCAGTAAAGCTTCATCCACCAGGCAGAAGGACCAAAGCCCCTCTCCCAACTGGCCCTTCCTCCCTCTGAGGGCAAGGGATCCGGCTGCCCCGCTGCCTCTGGCTTCCTTCCGAGAGTCTCCACTCTCCGGGGCTGTAATTGTGCAGGCTGTGCGTGCGTGCTTATGTTTTCCACGAGGGTGACAGATGGGCTCCGGAATCGCTCCATGCCTTGGAAAACATAGGTGCGCACGGGCAGCAGGGCAGCCGGGACAAGGGAGTGCAACCCGGGCGGCTTGTTCAAACACCAAAAGAAGGGACAGGAGAGGAGTTCGGTTCTTTGAAAAGCCCCGCTTGGAACTCCTCTTCTGTCCCTTTCTTTTGCTGTTTGAACAAGCCGTGCGGGTTGTGCTCCCTTGTCTTTCATAGCCAACTCGTTTCTAATTGGGGTGGGGATCCATGGAGAGGGATGGAAAAAAACGATGTCTTCCCCCCTCCTCCAATTGGAAACGAGGTGGCTGTGAAAGAAAAGGGAGCGCAACCCGCACAGCTTGTTCAGCCATCAGCTTAGTTGATGAAGCCGCCTTCAGCTGGACAAGCACATCCTTAGCAGTGTATTTATTAACCAAATCTAGGTATTAAAATTTAATACTGAGTCCAGGGGCTGCTGGGGGTTCACAGGGGTTCGGGAAAACCTCTAGCTAAGAGTCTGTGCAGTTCAGAGAACCCCCAAATCCCACTACTGGCTGGCCCCACCCACCCTACCCCTCCCCTGCCAGGAGTCCCCACGCGGCCCTTTCTGGATGCAGGCGTGCAAGGCATGCATGGAGGCTCGGGGAGGGCAAAAATCAGTCCTACTGGACATTTGGGAAGGCCAGAAATGGACCCGTTTCCAGCCTCCAGAGCCTGAGGAGGCCATTTCCTCCCGGACCCTCGAGGAAAGCCTCGAGGCCAGGGAGGGCAAAAAGCCCCCCCCCCCCGTTGTGCTACAGGAGGCCAACTAGGCCATGCCCACCATGGCCATACCCAGCACCCAGGCAGAGAACCCCTTGCTAAAATGTTTGAAGCCCACCCCTGACTGAGTCTACAGAGTCTCCAAAACTGTGATAACATCCCAAGCTTTCAAGAAGGTTTCCATGCAATAAAAGATCTTGCTCCTGGCTGTGGTTTCTCAAAACAGCACTTTTGGTCTCATCTGGAGGAGGCCTCAATTTACTTGACTTCATTTAGTGTGCTACTAACAATATCCAGCACAGGATATTGTGTCCATGTACGGTATGTTTGGCCCTTTACCTGTACATATATTGAGTCAATAAAGGGGCCTTTGTTTTGGAGAAATCCACTATCAATTACTTCAGCTTTGCTTATCTTTGAAGAACAATTCAGGGATTATGTGGGCTATATTTCTACCAGGGGTGGGTTCCGGATTCCGTTCCAACAGGTACGGTTGGAATGGCCCCGGCGTCACCCACATGCATGTGCTTGCGACGCTTTCACAAGCCTCCGTGACACTCCAGCTGCTTGGCGGAGCATTGCGCAGGCACTGTATACGCTGTGCACGTACGCATAAGCGCCAAAAGCTTAAAGCACAGGTAAGGAGCGAGGGTGAGCGGGTTGGCCCTCCAGAGCACCATACCGGAACAGTATCCAGTGCTCCGGGCTGGCTCCGGTATGCCCGTACCAGGGCGTACTGCCTGCAACCAACCACTGATTTCTACCTACCACTGCTCTTCCAGCATTTGAATATGTGTATTTCAGCTCCATTATTTTGAATGTGGTTTCATTTTCTATGCCCCGCTGAGTCAAAGTGCAGAAAAGCAATTCAAGTCTCTACTGAAAAGACCAAACGTAAAGCTGAAATTATTTCACTCGAGGCCTTGGAAACATTGTGCTAAATCCTATTGCAGAGGGGCCTCAATGTCTGAGGACCGCATGCGGTTTTCTTGATCAGAGAGAGGGATTTTCTTCCACAGCCTTGGTGCTCTATCTCATCACACACGCACACGCACACACACACCCATACACACACACACGGCTTCCCAACAAAGGAACCCCATGTTCTGGCCCAGCCAGCCGGGGGTGGGTTGTGTATAAGAAGGCAAAGCACAAAAGGAGGCTGAGGCACTGGGAACTCTGGCAGGACCTTGCAAGGAGGCCCTTGTCTTCGGAGTGATCAAGGATTTCCTAAACCCACATGGCCAAAAACGTGTGGCATCCAGGCCTGGAAAAAGAGCTGCCTGGGATTCCATCCCTGCCTTTACGTCAGATTCCCTTTTACTATTGTACAGCTTTGGAAATTAGCGATCAATACCAAACAGAACGGCTGTTGTTCCAGAGAGGGCGGTGAGCCAGCTGTTTATCTCGGGCCATGTCAATGCCGTTCTTGTTAGCGTCATTTTTGCTGTCCCTTCCCTGCCACCCCCACTCCAACCTCACCCTAAAAAACCACGCTCTGCTCTTTGCAAGGCAGAAGATGAAGGATTAAGATACTGTGGCTGGCGGACAACGTTTCCTCTGGAGAATAGGGAACTCAGGAAGCCAGAGAGAATAGCCAAGGCGGGCTCAGTTGATTGTGAGAATTGCCAGCTTGATCAGCAACTGAGAGAGAGAGGGATTTGGTGGGTTTGACACTAGGGTGAGAGACAGATTCAGACCGTGATTTAGTTAGCTGCCTTTTCCACCAGTTAAGACTTCATTAACCAGGAAGTGTTGGGTCCTTCCTATCTTGCAAGGATAGCAAAGGTTATTCCTCTCTCCTTTAGAAGGATAACTACTCATCTGTCTTGTAAGGATGGGTATTCATTCAGCTTCCATAACATGAGTCAGACACTAATACAAGGAGTCATCGATTTACAACATTTCATTTAGCGACTGTCCAAAGTTACAACAGCACTGGAAAATATATGATTGTTTTTCACAATGACAACCTTTGCCAGCATCCTCGTGGCCATATGATCAAAATTTAGATGCTTCACAACTTGTTGTATGCAACGAAACTTCATTTTAATGTATGCCAATTAGTGTACATTCAAAGCAGTGGTGGGATTGAAATATTTTTACTATTGGTTCTGTGGGCGTGGTTTGGTGGGTGTGGCATGGCTTGGTGGGCATGACAGGAGAAGGATACTGTAAAATCTCCACTTCCTCCCAATCAGCTGGGACTCGAGAGGCAGAGAACAGATGGGGATGGGGGCAGTCAGAGGTGGTATTTACCGGTTCTCTGAACTACTCAAAATTTCTGCTACCAGTTCTCCAGAAATGGTCAGAACCTGATGAATACCACCTCTGATTCAAAGTGACAATAAAGTTATTCAAAGTCTATGTCTAAGTCAGGGGCGTGCAGTCAGGGGAGGCAGAGCCTCACCACTGTCATCATGGAAAGAAAAAAAATGTAAAAGGAAAAAGGCAAGAGCTGTGGTCAGGCTGAGCTAGTTGCTGCCAGAGTCACCATGGATGGCTCTGCTTAGTGCTTAACTGTTTAAAAAAGCCTCTAAAAAAGTGCCCTCTACAGGAGGCGGCAGGAGAACAATGTGTCTCATCTAGTCTGGCGTTTTATGATCACTCGAGCAGAGTTAAGCAAGGATTAAAAGCTGAAAAATTCCTGACGCAGCAACTAGCTCAGCCTGACCTCAGCTCTTGCCTTTTTCCTTTTACATTTTTTTTCTTTTCATGATGGCAGGCAAGAGCAGAGTTGAAATCGTCTCTGAAACAGCTGGAAAAGGTACATGTTGGTCAGAGGGAGGGGGGAGGAATTCTTGGTGCAACTTTGTGTGTGTGTGTGTGTGTTTGAGAGAGGGGAGAGGGAGCATATTGAGACAGTTCTTTAGTTTATGCACTATGTAACACTCTAATACTATGCCTTTGGGTCTTCTGAAATTTTAATTATCCAATCATAAGCAAAAACAATGTTTTCAGTAGAATGAATTTCCACTTCTACTTACACCTGCCAGCCAAAATGCTGATAGTGGTATTGCTAACATGGGCTGAGGAGGAAAACCTAAATTTTCTGAAACCTGGTGCAACTTTGTGTGTGTGTGTTTGTGTGTGTGTTAGAGAGAGGGGGAGGGAGGGAGAGGGAGAGAGGGAGGAAGGAGGGGAAGGGAGAAGAAAAAGAAAGAAGGAAACTTATTTAGCAAAGGAGAAAAACAAATGCTGTCGCTTTAAATCGGAACTGAGCATGCCTGACTGTGGAATTCTGGGAGTTGAAGTCCACAAGTCTAAAAAAATTGTTGCCTCATCAGCCATAAACCTCACCGCACATCATTGGTCTAAGTTCATATTTATGATGGTTGCAATGTCCCAAGGTGATCACTTTTTGCAACCTTCTGACAAGCAAAGTCAATGGATAAGCCCGATTCACTTAACAACCAGTTTACTAATTTATCAGCTGCAGTGATTCACTTAACTGTGGCAAGAAAGGTTGTAAAATGGGGCAAAATTCACTTAACAAATGTCTCTGTTAACAAGCAGAAATTTTGGGCTCAATTGTTGTTGTAAGTGGTACCTGTAATACCATCTTTTTTCTTAGCGTGTGTTAGGAAGCTATCTTATGGCTCACAAGACAATTTGTCCATCTCCTCTAGTTGTGTCTTCATGAACTGGCAGAGTGAAGTCTTTCCCATAGGCCTCCTTTTGTGCTTTGCCTTCCTACACAACCCATCCCCAGCTGGCTGGGCCAAACATGGGGTTTCTTTACTGAGAAGCTGCGCATGTTTCTTTTCCATCCTACCTGGAAAAGTTGAACTTGAGAACACTTGCATAGAAAGCAACCACAGTATTTGGAGAGGGAGTTGCATTCCTGTCCCTGCCCCCAGGAGGCAGGAAAGAGAAATAGATAAGAGGACACGCTGCTAAATTAGAACCAGAGATGTCTGCAACATCACCATTTTTGGGGTGTCCCAAAGAATGGTTTAGCAACCTCCAAACAGCTCTCATCATGGGTGAAGGGAGAGATGCTGGAATTTGTGGTTGTACTTGTAAAAACACCTTTGTGAGATAACCTGTGTGTGTTGATTGATGGAAATGACATTTCTTCAGAGCAGGCACCCTAACCCTGGCTCCAAAACTCTTATCAAGAACAGTGTGCACCTTGTTCCTCTTGATTAACAACATCGGAGAAGTCAAAGCATTCAGCTACTTGGGCAGTATTATGAATGGGGTAGGGAAGGCTTTGGGAGTTTTGCGTTAAAACAAGATCTGTACTAATTAACTTGTCCCTAAAATGCAAGGATGAATAGCCATTTAGCAACCCCAGCATGCTCATCCTGGAAACATAATCCAAAATTCTGCTTATGATAGCAGGGTATATTATTAATTTCTGGGTCAACATAAAAGAGACAGATGCGATGGCTCAGTATCTAAGACGCTGAGCTTGTCGATCAGAAAGGTAGACAGTTCGGCGGTTCAAATGCCTAGTACCACGTAACAGAGTGAGCTCACGTTACTTATCCCAGCTTCTGCCAACCTAGCAGTTCGAAAGCATGTAAAAATGCAAGTAGAAAAATAGGGACCACTTTGGTTGGAAGGTGACAGTGTTCCATGCACCTTCGGGGTTGAGTCATGCTGGCCACATGACCACGGAGACGTTTTGGGACAGTGCTGGCTCTTTGGCTTTGAAACACAGATGAACACCGCCCCCTAGAGTCGGGAACGACTAGCACATATGTGCGAGGGGAACCTTTACCTTTACCTAAAAGAGACAGGCCAAAAACTTTTTTTCTCCATTGTCTCTGCAAAAATATTCCCAAACACATAGGTATATTTATTTCTATTTGGAAGACATCCAAAACCCTTTCAGATTTTTATTCTTAAAGGCATTGGGGATGAAGACACCAGTTCTCTGAACAAGACGTCATCACCAGACATACATTTATTCCAAATTATTTAGGCAATGTAAACCACAATACAATTTTTAATTTAATTTAAAGATTCGTAATTTTTAAATCTTAATTAAAGAATCTTAATTTAAAGATTTGTAGCAGATTACTGGTCTGCAGACACAATCATGGCTTTAACAATGATATGGAAGTGGCTTACCATTCTGTTTGCTCTTCAAGCCCAGTTAAGGTATGTTGTGTGTTGCCATACAAAACGGTGAAATCCTTGTACAGCAGAAGGCCCAGGAGTCAGGATCCAACTTCAATTTTCAAATGGCAACAAAAGGAAGTTGGATTTTTCTCTCCCACATGTGGCGTGAGATAGTATGGATCTCTTCTGGGGACTCTCTACCAGCAAGGTTAGTCCTGGTGACACCCAACTTCACTTCTGGCAAAATGGAATCTATACAGAATATACAGAATAACAGAGTTGGAAGGGACCTTGTGGGCCTTCTAGTCCAACTCCCTGATCAAACAGGAGATCCTACAGTGTAGGGCCTACACCACTTCTGATGTGGCTGTCCAATCTCTTCTTGAAAGCCTCCAGTGATGAAGCACCCACAACTTCTGAAGGCAATTTCTGTTCCATTGGGTGGAACCAACCAATCAATCAGAATAGAGCTGGAAGGGAACATGGAGGTCTACCAGTCCAACCCCCTACTCAAGCAAGAGACCCTACACCATTTCAGTCACTGACCAGTCTCTTCTTTAAAACCTCCAGGGATGAACCAACAGCAACTTCTGAAGGCAAGCTGTTCCAATGATTAATTGTTCTCACTGTCAGAAAATTTCTCCTTATTTCTAGGTTGAATCTCTCCTTAATCAGTTTCCATCCATTGTTCCTTGTCTGGCTTTCGGGTGCCTTGGAAAATAGATTGTCCTCGTCTCGGTGACAGCCTCTCAACTATTGGAACACTGCTATCATGTCACCCGCCAGTTCCAGTGACCCAGACCGCCAAACCATGACCAGTTCAGCTGAACCGGTCCGAACCGGTAAGAACCCATTACTCTACCTGTACACGTGTCTTCAATATTCAGGTATTAAAAGCATGTTTAGGCCAAAAAGCTTTGAAACCTTTTCAGACATGAGAAAATTTTAACTGGTTGAGAATGGTGTCAAGGTTGTAGCAGGAGATGGAAACTTCATATGAACAGATGTAGAGGTGATTTTTATCAATGCAGAAACTTATTTACATCAATGTGTTAATGTGTGCATGCTCAGATTTGATAAACTGTTAAAACGATTCAGGAGAGGTTCACTAGGTGACTCCCTGAAGCACTGCTGGAAGAGGAAATAAGGTTTTGCCAACCCTTGCTAAGGAGGCTCTAATATGACCTTTGATCTATGATCTCTTGGATTCTATCACTCCTGTTTCCCCCCTCTCCTGGCATGCTGCTTGTCATCTCCTTGCTGTTTCGCTGCTTGAATCCCCTCCTCATATCTTGAAGTCAATGTGCCAATTTCCTGAGTCAGATCCTTGTTCAAGTGGCTGATCTGGACTTAGCAAAGCTGTCTGCAGTCCAACGAAAACAGAGTCACCTGGATTGATTAGCCGAGGAGAATGTACAAATATAGTAGATCTCCTCATTTTTAAAAATCTTAAATATGAATATACTTCCTAACACTCAGTAGACTCCAGGTCAATAAATAGCAAATACGTCATCATGCACTGAAACAGACTATAAAACCATATAAATAGCAGGATATGGTAGCAACGAAATCTATGTGCAGACTAAGGCATGTTTCATAGTAAAATGGCAGTACTGCGATAGCTTTATCAAATCTATCTATTAGTGGACCCTGCATCTGTGGGAATATGCTAGGAAGAAGAAGACTGATTGATTTGTCAACATAGTTGGTTCCTACCAGTGGTGGGTTTCAAATTTTTTTAGAACCTCTTCTGTAGGTGTGGCCTGCTTTGTGGGAGTGGCTTGCCAGCCATGTGACTGGGTCGGAGTGGCTTGCGGCCATGTGACCAGGTGGGCATGGCCAACTTGTAAAATGTGGTGAAACTCATTTAACAACGCTCTTGCGTAGCAACCAAAATGTTGGCTCAGAATCTCTGGCATTTGAAGCACGCAAGTCTTAAAGCTGTCAAGTTACAAGACCAGTAAATGATGGTTTATTGTATAAAGCACAATTCAGTAGAATCTCCCGCAGTCTATGTTATAAATGAGAGGTATAGAAAGTGTAACTTATCTGCACCCGTTTTTCAACCCATGGAGTCCCTCTGGAGTAGGCAAGAGCCCACATTTTCATCCATGAAAGAGGGGAATGAGGGCAGCATTTCATCCCTCCAGATTAGACCCACTGTGACTCTTTTCTCTCTTCCTTAAGGATGCTCTCCTCAAGGTAACAGAGGTAGGCTGACTATACTATAAACTATGGTTTACAGATTACGGTGGCTAGGTTCTGAAAGCAAGCTAAAAGCAGCCCTGGATTGAACATTATACAAAATAAACACACTCTTAGAGCACCAAGGGAAGGAGGTGATTCCACAGAATTTTCTCCCCTACTTATCAAACCCTTAACTATTTCACTATCACATTCAACTTTAGTTCTTAGTGCTTGTTGAGTCTTAATGTCTTGGCAGTTAAGCAGCTGAAAGACTGAGGAGCTCCATTGTTGGGCTAAGCTTAGGCCATTAGTTTGAAGTTTTATTTTATTTATATGCCGCCCTATTCCCTAAAAGGGACTCAGGGTGGCGAACAACTCCAACGGGAAGGGGAACATGCAAATACAAAATAGACGTTTAAAATGACCAACAACCACACCTGTCGAGAGTTGGTTTTCATCTGGCCCTAGCTAAAAGGACACTGTTCTCATGGTTTCATATCATTTCAATTAAACTCTCTCCTAGCTCCATTTTTCCAAGCAGCCACACAAATAGGTTAAATAAGTAGGTTTATTACAAAGAACAAGGGAGCCATATACACAAAGACATTCTCCATCTAAGAGCTGGCTGCTGCCTCTATATGTTGGTCCCCAAGTTTTAATCCTGAGAAGCTCTCGTTCTGCCCTTTGCGGTCAGTGGCTGCCTACTGCTTGGTTCCCAGCTGAAAGATTTCCGCCATCTGTCTCTTGCTTCTCACCTCTCTGGGGGTGAGAACGATGTCTGGCTCGGCTGTATTTGAAACCACTGTGAAACTCATATTTCAAAGGGAAATGGCTTCCGGCTCTTCAGAAGGCGAAGCATGTCTAGAAGCCTGTCCAGCTCCTCCTCAATGGCTGTGGGGATCTTGTGCCTACAATCAGGAATACACAATGGGAGATAAAGACATCAATTTGAAGGTAGGTTGGAAAACAAGCAACTTATTTTTCTTCTGCACAAGGAGATTTCTCTCACTCCAGCAGCTGCGGCTGGTTGGGCAACAGTTTTGGTTCCTGGTCCTCCAGGTTTGTGGTCAGCAAAAGTATTTGAAGGTGATCACATAACCACCCAAGCTCTCCCAAAGGCTTTGGAGCAACTGTGGCATGGAAGTTGTCAAATCAAATAAGGTGCTCTAAGCATGAAGAAAGAACCTTCCTTTCTCGGGGTTCTGAAATTGGAATCATGATTTGTTTTTACTTTACTTCATTATTCCGGCAGAAATTTCTAATTAAGGAGAAATTTCCTGACACTAATAAAGGAGAATATTTGTAGGGTTGACATGAGGAGTCCTGGGTGCTCTCTGAGCTTGCTTGTTTTCTTGCAGACATTTCATTATCCAAACTAGGCAACATTATCAGTATTGTGTAGTGGGCCTCAGTAGGCAAGAACAGACCAGCATAGATACAACAACATTTATTGACTCAAAATTGGAACTGAGGAACAGCAGGCAAATCCCTGTAATTTATACTCTGGGCCCACAGGGTGTTAACCAATCATAGTACTTGAAAAACCCACCCAAATATGAATGTTGTAAGTTTCCCTCCAAAACAGTTGCAGTTAACAGTTAGGGTCATCCAAAGGTTAGTTTCACTTTAGCAGGGCTTAACACAATTTATATATTCAATACATAACAATCAGCACTGATGGTGTTACCTAGTTTGGGTAATGAAAAGTCTGCAAGAAAACAAGCAAGCTCAGAGAGCACCAAGGACCCCACAATTTTCTGACATCTAGAGCAATTAATCAGTGGAACAACTTGAATTTGTGGATGCTGCAACCCTGGAGGTTTTAAAGAAGAAATTGGACAGTTATTTGTCTGAAATGGTGTAGGATTTCCAGCTTGAGTAGTGGGTTGGACTACAAGAACCTCCCAAGGTTCCTTCCAACTTTGTTATTCTGTTATTCCATTGTCTGTTATTCCATTGTCTGAAGCAGCGATTCCCTGCTTTTAAAAACCTCATTTTTTTGCATTACTGCTGGGGCCTTTCCCTCAGAGACATGGAGATAATCTGTTCCCATTCAGGGCAGTCACTTCTTGGGTGGGGAACAAATGAATGCTCTGATGCTCTGAATGGGAATAGAATTATTCCACCATGCATGATCCTGCTAGGATCAGGTTTCTTCTAAGTACAGTATGTACAGTAGCTGGCAGACACGCCCTTTACAGAAGAGCATTTAAGCACAAGCAAAACTACTTTTTCATCCTCCCCCTGGCTTGGGGAAAAAATGCAGTGCCAGACCTCATATTAATGGACATACACAGACAATTCATGCCCACTGTGAGTGTGTGAATCTGTGCCTGAGTGCATGATCAAAAACACAGCTCTGCGACTAAAAAGCTGTTTGATTATTTTCATCTAATTTCCATGTATTTTGGTGTGCTGAAAACAAATAAAATATTGAAAAAACTCCTAGACGTCATAATTTGCCACAACATGCAAAATTGTCTTCAAATTTATCATTTTTTTTTAATTTTTGGTATTTTTTTATATTATGGGTTTTTAACCAAATTTAAAGTCCAAATTGCTATTAATTAATTCACATAAGTGCATTTAAGTTATAAAATGCCAAAAAAACCTTAAAGGGTTTGTCCGAGTTATGTAAAAAAAATATAGCACTGTAAATCTGATGGTCAGCAATATATACATAAGCTAAGCAAGTTTTAAGTCTGTGCTTCTAATGGTAGAAGGGGTTAATCTTTCCTGAAGAATCCAGTGGGAGGGAGACACAGGGCAGATAGCAGCATCTCCGGTCAGTGCAGGGGGCGTGGCCAGCATTGTGACGTCTCGTGTACAGACACAGAGCTGCTCTCTCCTGCATGCCACATTTGTGCACGAATCATCATCAGGTTCTTGGTTCTAGGCTGTTCACACTTTTTCATCGCAATTCATGTTAGCTCGTCATTCTTCAACCATTATGTTATGGCACCGCGAAAGTGTATTAATTCACCAGACAGTTTCTGTTTCATCTGTGGTGAATATACAGTGTTGAAGCAACAGCAGAATATTACAGACTTTGTGAAAAAAGTATACTTTGTATACTTTGGACTAAAAATTAGAGATAAAGATAAAGTTTGGGCGTCTCATAAAGTATACAAACGGTGTGTTGAGGACCTCCAAAACTGGTTCAAGGGTAAGAAAAAATCTTTCCGTTATGGGATTCCTATGGTATGGCGAGAGCAAACGAACCATAGTGATGACTGTTACTTTTGTTCATGCGATGTGAAAGGGTTTAATTCCAAATGGAAGCATTCCATTTCATACCCCAATCTTCACTCAGCCCATTTCCCATGGCACAGATATACCAGTACCCAAGCCCCCTGCTACCTTGGAAGAGATACCTAGCTCCGATGAAGGTGAAGTCATACCTGAACCAAATGATGAATCAAGTTCTGACTTTGAAGATGATACAAGACCAAAATTGTTTTCTCAGGAGGAGATGAATGATTTGGTAAGAGACTTGAATCTTCCCAAAGATGCCGCTGAGTTACTCGAATGAAGGCTGAAAAGCAGGAATTTATTGTTGCTAGGAGTGTCATCTTCATGGTTCAGACATCGTGAAAAGGAGTTCATTCCTTATTTCACCCAGGAAGACAATTTGGTTTATTGCATTGATGTCGAAGGTCTGATGGGTCAATTTAAAATCCAATATGATTCAGAGCAATGGTGTCTTTTTATAGATTCTTCAAAGTCTCAAAGCAGTTTTACTCCACAATGGTTTTTATGCTTCCATACCTGTAGGTCATTCCGTACACTTGAAGGAAACCTATGAGAACTTGGAATTGGTTCTTCGTAAACTTAAATATGAAGATCATGGTTGGCAAATATGTGGGGACTTGAAGGTCTTGTGCATGCTGCTTGGGCAACAAGCTGGGTATACCAAATACCCTTGTTTTCTGTGTCGATGGGACAGTCGAGACCGACAAAATCACTGGACCAAGAAGAGTTGGCAGCCAAGGGTGCTAACAGTCGGTGAAAAAAATGTCCTCCGAGAAACTTTGGTACCTTCCCATAAAGTTCTTCTACTACCTCTCCACATAAAATTGGGATTGATGAAGCAATTCGTAAAATCACTTCCAAGAGATGAAGAATGCTTCAAATACTTGGTCACCAAGTTTCCATGCCTGTCGGAAGCAAAATTGAAGGAAGGTGTGTTCGTCAGACCAGACATTATAAGGCTTATAGTTGATCAAGAGTTTGTCAATACCATGATGGATCCTCAAAAAGAAGGGTGAATTGCATTTAAAGAAGTTGTACAGAAATTTTTAGGCAATAACAAAGATCCTCACTACAAAAAGATCGCCGGAAGAATGCTGAAAGCATTTCAAGCTTTAGGTTGCCTGATGAGTTTGAAAGTGCATTTCCTCCAGTTCCATCTTGACTACCTTCCTGAAAATTTGGGAGCTGTGAGTGAGGAACAAGGTGAACGATTCCACTAAGACATTAAAGAGATGGAAAGGAGATACCAGGGAAAATGGAGCATTTACAATGATGGCAGACTACTGTTGGATGCTTCAGAGAGACATTCCAGATACTACTCACAAGTGTAAATGCACCAAGAGGAGCCTCACAAGGAAGAAGAACCGAGTTTAGTGTGTGTAGGTGAGCTCATTTCAGTTCAAAAAAGGATTTTCATGAAAATATTGTAATAAAACTTTAATTTTATAAGTCTATTTCCATTTATTTTGATGTATTGCCTTATTTAACATAGTTACCTAAATTGTCAGGAAACGGGATGTCCTATGACAAAATGGAGGTCATTTTTGGATTCAGCGCACCAAAAAACATAAAGATTACATGGAATAACCAAAACAGCTCTCGAAATTTTTTTTTTTTTGCAGACCTGTGAAATCTGGGTACCCCACTTCCTGCTAAGTGGAAGGAAGACAATAAGTGTCTCTTGTCCAAGTTCACCATAAATCCAGAGAGTTGATCTGTTGAGAAGCGCAGCAAAAAATAAAATGCTATCTTGAGATGTGTTAACAGGAGAATTATGTGTAAGTCATGGGGTGCAGAATCAGCAGTTCCATTTGGCTCAGCATTACTCAGAGCTTGGTAAAGGGCCGCATTCAGTAGAACCCCCCTTTCTTAGGAAGGAAACAAAGAGCAGCGGTACTGTTCTGTAGATTGTTCCACCTCCCCACCCCTCCTGCTTCAGAAAGAACTGTCTCAAAGGCGGTAGCTCTTTCCTTAACAGGCTCTGGGTTGTGTCTCTGCTTTATCTCTCTGGAGTCTTCTGTCAAAACAGAAGAAAAATGCCACCCTGATGCATTTGGGCAAGAATCTGCCAAATCTTTTCTAGCCTAGAAGCACCAAAGAGCTCTGTATCTGCTTCTCAATTTATGTCCCTTCCCACCCACACATTGTTCCATTCAGACCTCAATGCTGCTCTTGTCCAGAACGCAGAGACCCATGGCTGGCCAATGGGACATGCCTTCCCCCTTCCTGGCTTGCCTGTTGCAAAACGAGAAGGAAGGGAACATTCTACACCCACAAAGCTGAACACCCCAGGATGATTCAGGATCCAGCTGCAGGGACAAGCTAAAGACCCAAGGGACTAATGGTAAGATATCTTCGCCAGATGAAGTTTTCCTTCTGATTCTCCAAAGGTACAAATCAGTGTCCAGCTATCGGTGTCACTCTCAGATCAGTCCCCATCACAGCTGCCCATGAGTCAATCTGCTTTTCTTTCAACTCTCAATTAGAGCGGGATGGCGCATATGTTGCAGTGGCCTACTTGTCAGAGTTTGTTGCAAAATTTAAATCCAGAAAGCACACACGGATAACTGATTCAGCTGGATTCATTAACTTCTTTATATACATAAGAATAGATGAATAAATGTACAATACCAACAGGTGGTTCTTCCAAGTAAACACAAGGCAGGAGAGTTACAAGCAAACACAAGCAGTTAGATTCATTTCAGCAGACAAGCTCAGAGACTGCTTGTTTACTTCTCAGAGCAGCAGACTGCTTATGTTTCTGTTTCAATTCTCTGCACAGACTCAGATCTGTTTAAGCTCCCATTGGCTGACTTAGTTGCTATGCCTATTCATTGGCTGACCTTGTTCCCATGTTTCTCCCAGTCATGAATATTTTAACACTACTTCCTTATCGTGTAATGGGACCATGAAGTCTAGAGGTGGGATGTTTCAATGACCTCCACTGTGGCCTATTTCCCTGATCTTCTCTGACATTATATTTTGGAGGAGGAAGGGCATAGAAAGAAAAGAGGGGAGGGAGGAGCAACAATCAGTGAGATCTGAGTGGAGATGAGGAAATCTCACCCGAGCAGTTTTGATTAGGCCTAGAAATTACACTCTGCCAGGTCTGTTGCACTTTTAACCTGATTCTTTCTGCTCGGCATTGCAACCTTGGATTGGCTTGGTAGATTGCGAAGAGCTTTTGCTTTCTGTTGTTCCACATCTCTAATTGCTAAGCGCCAATCTCGACTTCACCAACCCCATTATCGTTACCATGACTTCAAAGCAAACATCCGTCCTAATTTTTTCCGACGGAAATGGCTCTAACTCAGCAACTCCCATCCAAGGCTATTTGAAAGCAGCTGCACCTTAAACAGATGAAGAAAACACTGTGTCGGTCTCATCATTTGTTACTAGCATATCTACCACTGCTTTGGAAAGCAACCAAGCCACGAAATGGTTGGTGCTGTAAACACACAACCCAATTTAGGCGACAATAAATCCGGGTAGCTTTACTTCTCATCGTATCCAGCATCTTCAATGTCTGAACATACATGAAGATTTTATTTATTCTGGAATGTTCATTTGATACAGATAGAGTGTTTAAATTGCAAGAAAAGTCTTTGTGACAAATTATGTAAAGGGCATACTGTTAAGAAGAACGTAGCATAGAAAAAGAATTTTCAAAGCAGGCAGGCAGCATCACAAGCCCACAGAAGGGCCACACATGATTTTGTACAAGCAGCAAAGATCATAACCAGCAGAGAAACTATTTTGTTTTTTTAAAAAAGTTGGGCTCTCTAAAATAGCAACAGATACTGTTCAATTGCTGAAATAATTACATTTCTAATTGTTATATTCAATTGTCTTTCAGGGATGACTGAGCACGTAAATAATCAATATTTTTAAAAAGGGCATGTGGGCTTATTTTTAAGATTCTGGGAGAACATATTCTGAAAAATACAAGAGATTGCAGCAGGTATCTCTGCCAATAGAAAAGTGGGCTAGTTCTAAAATCCAAAATGAAACCATGCATAGTTTGGTGAATCAAGCAAAGGATGCTAAAAAACAAAACCAAACCAGTATCTTGTGGAGTGCGCTGATGAAAGTACTTGGGGTTGATTTGCTGACTGAAAGAAGAAGGTGAATGTGATGTCTCCATGGAGTTACATTGGATGCTGGGTGATTGCATAGAAGTATCCAGGATAGTGTTACAAAAGTGGTTTATTATTGCTGTCTTTGACTGCTGTCTTTTTTTTTTTTTAAATACCCAGTCTAGCCTACAGCCCTAATCTTTCCAGGTAGTTTCCCATCTAACTATTAACCACGTCTGATCCAGGGATCGGCTGCTGTGGGTTCGAATGGGTTCGGGAGAACCTCTAGCTAAGAATCTGCCCAGTTTGGAGAACCATCCAATCCCACCCCTGGCTGGACCTGCCCATCCTGCCCCTCCCCTCCAGTAGTCCCCACGCAGCCCATTTGGTAAGTACAGGTCCTGCGTAGAGGCTCGGGGAGGGTGAAAAACGGGCCTCCCAGAAGTCCTAGGCTCTGGAGGGCCTCTGGAGCCCAGGGGAGGCTGTTCTTGCGCTCCCAGAGACTCGAGGAAAGCCTCCAGAGCCTGGGAGGCAAAAATGCCCCCACTGTGATGCAGGAGGCCAACTACACCCACTATGGCCACACCCCACACAACAACCGAGGAGCCGAGGTGGCGCAGTGGTTAGGGTGCAGTACTGCAGGCCACTTCAGTTGACTGCTATCTGCAGTTCAGCGGTTCTAATCTCACCGGCTGAAGGTTGACTCAGCCTTCCATCCTTCCGAGGTGGATGAAATGAGGACCCAGACTGTGGGGGCAATATGCTCACTCTGTAAACCGCTTAGGGAGGGCTGAAAGCTCTATGAAGCGGTATATAAGTCTAACTGCTATTGCTATTGCTAACCGGGCAGAGAACCCGTTGCTAAAATGTTTGAAGCCCACCTTTGGTCTAATCCCACGTAGTGTGGCCTAGGCAAAGTCAGCTGAGTGTTGCCACGTGCTGTGATCAGCACAGGCAAAGGCACTGAAAGTTAACAGTTGCTTTTTGATGCCTGGCAAACATGAAACGTGAAATATCTGTGGGTAGGCTAGAGCATTCACCAACTGTTCTGACATCTGAATGTTTCTTAACGCTGATGAGCTTCCGCTTACATTTTTACAAGCTAATTGCTCAGCCATATGATGGGGTGTCTGTTATGAACGGCATGTCCTGGGGTAATCAAGCTTCTCTCTCAGAAATCTTGATCAAAACATGTTGTTTCTTCGTTGCTTTAATCTAGCTGGATTTGTTGGTTGAGACATAAAGGAATGTTTAGATGTGTACAGCTGTTATGGCTTTTATATAAAAAATGGGGGACATGTTGCTTGGATTTACAGAAGCTCTTCTTTCAAACGATTGCTGGTTCAGCGATTGATTGAATACTTGGATTCAGACAGAGTTAAGCACTCAGACAAAGAAAGTATTCTTTGCCTCTCGCTTTAATTGGAGTGTCTTCCCCTTGAGTAAATGTGATCATCTGAAAACTGAAGCAATTGGATTGCTCAGTCTAATCTGTGGGGTTTCTTCCTTTTGCAAACGATGTCGAAAATAGCATCACCGTGGAGGAGAGAAACATGTATTTTTGAGGTCACATTGAAACATGTTGATTGGGTGGGGAAGTACTTGCCAGAAATGAGAGCCGCCAAGGCTGTATTCAGCCAACACGTTGAAGAATTTAAGAAGCTTGTTAATTTGCTAAATATAATTGATTGATTGCTGTCAGATTGTTTTTGACGCCTAATGATTACATAGATTCCTCTCCATGATCACGTATTCCAACAACGCACTCCTGTCCACTGTCACCAAGTCTATCCACTTTGCTGTTGGTCATTCTCTTCTTCTCTTTCTTTCTACTTTTTCCAGCTTTCTCCAGAGGGCTGGGTCTTTGCATATTGTGTCCAAATGTCTAACATAAATGACCATCAACATTTCTTCACGAACTGACATCATTGTTTTACCATATTATTTATAATTGTGATTTCATTTCATTTCATTGAATTAACCCACACAGTTAGCATACTGTACATGCAACAACATTTTAGAATAGAATAGAATAGAATAGAATAGAATAGAATAACAGAGTTGGAAGGGACCTTGGAGGACTTCTAGTGCAATCCACTGCTTAGGCAGGAAACCTTACACTACTTTTTAACCTTAAAAATGATAGAAATTTTTAAAGAAAATAAAGGGGAGGTCTAAGAATTATATTAAGCAGAAAATCCTAAAAGTTAGACCTTATAGTTCTTGACTTAAGACCACAATTGGACCAGAATGTCTGCTGCTATGCAGAAAGGTTGTTAAATGAGTCACACCCAATTTTATGACCATTTTTGCCATACTTGTTAGGTGAATTTTGTGGTCATTAAACAAACCAGGCTTCTCTCATTGACTCTGCTTATCAAAAGCTGATTGGGAAGGTCACAAACAGCGGTCATATGACTGTGGGATCTGCAACCATTGTAAATAAGTGCAGGTTGCCAAGCACCCAAATCATGTGACCATGAAGGTGCTGCAAAAGTGCAAAAACTAGTTGCAAGTCACTTTTTCCAGGGCTGTTGTAACATTGAATGGTTCTAAATGAATGGTTGTAAGTTGAGGAATACCTGTATAGTATACCTGTATTACTTAAAATATACCTTGCCCTTTATCAAAAAAGGATTAATTCGGATGTTGTTGATCCAAAGAAACAATCACATTGATTCAACTTGCCCTAAGATGTAATAACAGGATGGTGGTGTTATTTGGAAGGTGATAATGAAAATGAATTAGAATACTGGAAGCTTTTTAATAGCATTATTGCTCACTGAGTTGATAAATAGGAAAACAGTGATAATAGAAAAAAAGGTAATTATTAGAGGAGTAGTAGTAGTAGATTATACATATTTGCTTCAGAGTGGAATGAAGAGAAGTTGTGAAATATTGAAACACAACTAGCAGACAAATGCACTAACTCCCAAATATTTAAATTCAGTGCTTCATTTATTAGAAGTCTTTATTGACAAAAGGTTACTGTAGGTGAGATTTGCAAGAATGCACAAAATATCAGCGCATTTTTCCAGAATGTATCCTCTGATTGAAGATGCGCTAACAATTTCACACAAGCAGTTGAAAAGTGCTTTTTCGTATGGTATCATTTTAAAAATTACAGAGCTTTTCCGGGATTTATTATGCAAACTTCAATCAAACATTGCTTTGTAAGTTATAATAAAGATATTACTGGATATTACATTTGGCAACACTGAAGATAACAACATGTTTATACTAACCTATAAGAACATTCCTGTTGTAGTTTATCTTGGATTCTTTATTAATCTATTCTTGACTTTTTTTCTATTTGCATTTGATGGCACACACACACACATACCCTCATTTTAAAATTTCTTTACTGAAAAAAATTGTACGTACAATGCTCTGTTGTCAAAATGACAACACTTGTGTCATGGTGTCATTTTGCAAGTGCAGCAATTATGCCATGATGTCTCATATTAGTACATATATAATTCACATCATAAATCATGTTGATTGCTGTCAGTACCTTACACATTTCTTCATTTGCCTCCTTTACTTCCCTGCGAACATCTGTGAATGTTACAAAATCTTCCCCTAGGTTGGTGCTCTCCAGATGCCAGATTCCCAGCTAGCATTCTCGGAGAAGCAGCTGCCAAATGTGTAGTGATTTAAGAGAGGGGAAGCGGGTCTTAGATCCATGATGGTGAACCTATGATACACATGTCAAGAGATATGCCATGAGCAAAGAGATTTACTGATTAGACTGATAAATCTTTATAGAAATGGCTTTTTATATTATTAAGAAAAAACAAAAAAATGTGATTTGATGTTAAATTATTTCTTATTTTACTGCAGAGAGTAAAAATAAGCAGAGTTGGAAGTAAATGTTTCTTTTTCTTTCTTTCCTACCCTTCCTCACTTCTCTTCCCCCTCTTCCTCCCCACCATTCTCCTATTTACGTTTGTATTTTATATCTTATTTTATTTTATTTTATTTTATAATTCAATTAAAAAGGTTAAATGGGGGGGGAGGAAGAGAGAGAAGCTGTGATGTTTTGGGAGATCAGCCTGTGTTCACCAACACACAGAGTTAACAGTAACAAAGTTGGAAGGGACCTTAGAGGTCATCTGGGCCAACCCCCTACTCATGCAGGAGACCTATACTAGGGATTCGAACTGCTGAATTGCCGACCTTTCTCATCGACAAGCTCAGCAGCTTAGCCATTGAGCCACCTAGCCAGACGTTCACCCCAGAGGTGGTATTCTGCCGTTTCGCCCCAAACTGGTAGTGGCCGCGACAGGAGGCTCCACCCACCTGCCCAGACATCCTCATGAACGCTCTGTGCATGAACAGAAGCGCCGCCTGCGAGCAGTCGCGGTTCTGAACTGGTAGCAAAGGTAAGAGAAAACCATTACTGGTTCACCTGACAACAACTGTTCTCAAAAGCACTTTCTTGTGGGACTTTTGCAAAGGCCACGAAAGAATGAGGTGTGCTCTTGAATGGCTTCCCTAGCATCCATTTCACAGCAGATAAAGATAACATATTTAAAAATATGTTATTTAAAGAAGGAGAAGTAACATAGAAGAATTTGTCATCAACCAAGCCTCCTCCCTCCCTCCCCTTTATGGGACTTTTCATTGGAGAAGTATAGGCGGGCCCAACCTTCCTTGCAGTTTAAATTCTTGTGAGGCTTTTTTGGCGGTTCCAATGCCATGCAAGAATGGATGGTGCTCTTCATGGCCTCTTTAGAGGGCCGTGCTCTCATGTGATCGCCGGGGCATAAAAAAAAAATCACACAAGAATGGATCATGCTTTCCTGTGGTTTTCAGAGGCTCCAGAGGCCACAGAGGAGCATTCTCCTGCATGGTGTGCATCGTTAAGACAGATTATAAAAAATGAAATGGAAGAGTAAATCAGAGTAAATAAACAAGAGTTTGTTACCAATCAATCCTTTATTGATTGGTAACAATCAATCCCCACTTTATGGGATATTTAATCCCAGAATGACAGGAAACTCCCGACTATTCTTGTAGTTTAAATTGGGATTGTTCTGGCAGGCTTTTGGCCACTGGTCAACTTTGGGCAGCCATCATAATTAATGATAATTGTTGCTCCACTATTTTAATTCATTGTATATTGTAATCGTTGTTTGCCACCCAGAGTCCATATGGACTGAGGCAGCCTATTGTCAGTTAATGAATTGATTAACGAACATACCTGACTGGCTGGTATTCCAACAGTGATGAAATGCTGCTGATTTTTGAGTAAGAAAGGACAGTGGAGCTATTTGCTGAGTCTGTTGGCTGTTTTCTTGCATAATCTGCTTGTTTCCCTCTAACTCTAGCCCCCTCCGAAGACTTTTGAACTATGAAGACCTGGACATCATTGCTGGTTCTCAACACAATGTCTTTGCACGCTTGTCTTCTAGTCACTTTGCATGGCCTCTTGACTAAGGGTGTGTGCTTGCCTTGCTTACGAGCTTACCAGTCTGCTCACAAATTTAAAATGGTTCCTGTCATCCTGGTGCTCCTTGCTCCCATTAGTTCTAATCCTTGTCCACCCATTGCCAGAGGATACGGTTGTTCTTTCCCTTCCAAGCACCGAGCGGATGTGTCTTGATGACAAGAACATGACAGTGAGACAGACTCTATTGTTAGTGCCAAAAATTATTTTGGATAGAGGGAAAGGAGAGAGAAAAAGAGGGATGGAGGGAGGGAGGGGAAGGAGGGAGGGAGGAAGCAAGGAAGCAAGCTTGGTTCCGAGATTCCGATTTCCTTGTTCAGAAGCCAAATTGTACCTTACAGTTTTAGTATGGGACAACTTAAGCAACAGCATTTTAAAAAAATACCGTAATTTTTGGAGTATAAGACGCACCTCCCCCCCCAAAGGGTGAAAATCTGGGTGCGTCCTATACACTGAATACAGCATTTTTGGTCTCCTGAAATCCTGCCCCCTTTGCAAAAATAGCTGTGCATAGCTTTTAGGAGGCTCCCAGAGTGGTCCTGGGTGCTGGGGAGGGCAAAAATGAGCAACAAATTGGCTTGTTTTTGCTCATTTTTGCCCTCCCCAGCCCCCAGGACCCTACATGGCTCCTAAAGGCTAGGCATGCCCTTATGTTTACAAAAAATGGAAAAAGGGCCATTTTTGGGAGGTCTGCAGAATGCAAAAACTTTTTTTTAATTTGCCCTTTCAAAATCTTGATGTGTCTTATACTTCGGTGCATCTTATACTCCAAAAAATACGGGTAGGTCCAATGCTCTTTCAAAAAAAGGGTGGAACTTGTATCTGTAAGTAGCCAAATAAGATCTGATAGACCTTTTGAAAATACCCATTTGGCTTTATAGTGACAGATGCCACTGCGGAAGCCAAGGGTCCAGTTTCTCCTGCCATCTGAGTCAATCTGGCCATAGAGGGCAATGGCCAGCGACCAGAGACGTATCTACAGCAGCCTCTACTAGCCAGTGGAAGATCAGCAGATCCCAGCCCCTTAAATTCATCAGCAACCACACTGCTGGGGAAGCCTGCCAGGTCGTGTATCCCTGGCCAAAATTATGTCAAGGGAAGACGGAGAACACTACTTTAGAACTAACAAGGCCTTTTAGCTGCCTCAGCTGTGCGTTGGGAGGGATGAAACGAAGGCAACACCCGGAGACATGGCATTAAAGAACAGTTACCAGGGCACATATATGCGGTAGTTAGGGAGACGTGAGGACAAACCCATCTGACATGCCTGGTTTTTAAAAAATCAATACAAGAATCGGCAGTCGTTCTTCCTTATTTATTATTTCATCTGTCCTGTGGTGCATTTGAAGAGAAGAACTGGGAAAGGAAAAGCTTCCTTTTGTGAATTTTCTCTCTAGCCACCCTCCCTGAAGAATAACAACATCTGTGTTACTAAAAATAACCTTTGCATTGTTTTTTCTTTCTTTCCGGTGTGTGTGCCTTTTTCATTCTGCACACTCATATCGTCTCCACTTGGATATCACGTCCAGAAGTAAATCACATCCTGCTGTGGGTGTCATGTGTGCTCTGGTGTTGGAAAAAAATTGAGGCAGATCACCAGCCAAAAGCATTGACACTGCCCTGCCCTGAAGAGCACATTCCTGCTCTTGGGAAGAACCAATGTGCCTAGCAGAGTCAGGCTGACTTAAAAAGATGGGACCTGGCAGGGGTGGGTTACTGCTGGTTCAGTGTGCATGCGCTTTGTGTGTGCTCCGTGTGTGCGCACAGTTGCCTGTAAATAGGTCTGCGCATGCACAGAACATTAAAAAACACCAAAAAAAACACCAAAAAAAAAAACAACCACACAGCAGCAACCAGGGAATCGGTTCACAGGCGTGGCCAGCCTGGGTCGCTGCTGGTTCTCTGACCCAGGCCAACATTCCACTACCATTCGCCTGAACTGGTGCGTACCAGTAGCAACCTATTCTGAGACCTGGGAAGTTGCTGACAGCCTGTCCTGCTGGATGGAAAAGCTCACCTTTCATCTGGTCTCCTGGATTGATGGAATATTCAGTCTTGCTGAATCATCTCACCTGGAAGGCAATGGGGGATCTTGAGGTCCTGGAGAGCTGTTTCTTCTTCAGGGGGCTGTTTGTGATGCCGTAGCATTTAGATTAATCAAATAAGGAAGGGGAGGAGCAAGCAAGAGGGGAAGGGGCTTGTCAGAGTTTGTTTGTTTATTTATTTATTTACGTATTTATTTATTTATTTATTTATTGCATTTTATTGGCTGCCCATCTTCACAGGGTAATTCTGGGCGGCTTACATTCATAAAAATCTATCTATCTATCTATCTATCTATCTATCTATCTATCTATCTATCTATCTATCTATCTATCTATCTATCAATCTATCTATCTATCATCTATCTATCTATCTATCTATCGATCCACCCATCCATCCATCCATCCTCCCTCCCTCCCTCCCTGTCTCTCTCTCTCTATCCATCTATCCATTCATTTACTGTGTTTCCCCAAAAATAAGACAGGGTCTTATTTTCTTTTGATCCCTGAAATAAGCACTTAGCCTTATTTTTGGGGAGGTGTTATAATTTTTGAGGTGCAGGAGGTGGCAAGCGTGGTCACCTCATGGCTGCTGTTGTGTTGCAATATTTTCAGGAAAGGCTTGTTTTCAGTGGAGGGCTTATTTTAGTGCATGTGCTCAAAAGTCAGATTGGGCTTATTATCTGGGGAGGTCTTATTTTAGGTGAAAGAGGTTATCTATCATCTCGCTCTATGTCTTCTATCTATCTATCTATCTATCTATCTATCTATCTATCTATCTATCTATCTATCTATCTATCTATCTATCCATCCATCCATCTATCATTATCTATATATTAAAACATAAATAAAACCTTATTTCACTACCTTTTGGAGCGAGCTATCGCAAGGTCTTCCGGAAGGTCCATGGTTAGTGTCCTGACCATAGAAGGAGGAGACAAAATGACCCAAGGAAACTTTGAGCAATGTTATTAAGGGCATCCATGAGGAGTGGAGGTCAAAAAAGTTAAGATGAAGGTCAAGATTTTTACAACAGAAAGCCCATCCCTTTTTTTGCACATATTGCATGGGTAATGAACCTAAAACGGGATGGGACTTTAATCACACAGTTGGGGTCATCATCTTGACTTTTTTTTTTTTTTTACTCCTAGAGGATGCCCTGGTCCACAGAGGCTCAGGAATAAGGACACACAGGGCTCTCTGAAGCATCAATTCAAAGCACCTTAGATTTTAAAGTGGAACAACCTTTTGGGGATTGTGGGCAGCTTTGGTCCTTTGGTCTTTTTCTACCAGGCAGTTATAGTATCGTACACCATCACCCAGCTGTTGTGGAGCAGAGATACAAAGCTTGTCTTTGGCTGGTGCATGGAAAATCCCATAAATGGGTCAGTGGAGAAATGAAATGCCCCTAGTGATATGCTGGAGGCAGGAAATGGACGAATGCTGGTTTTTCTTTCATTTACATTTATTCTAAATGAAAAATTTACATTATATCATTTGTTATTGTCTTTAATTTTGCACTGAACATTAAAATGCGTGCCATGTTTTCAGTGGTGGGAGTCAAATAATTTAACCACTGGTTCTCTGCCCTAATGACCAGCTGGGTAGGCGTGGCTCTGTAGTCATGTGACTGGGTGGGCATGGCCAACTCAACGTCATTCACGTAGATGGGCGCTTCGCCTTAGCTGTTATAATGTAATAAGGGTTAACCAGAGGCTGTTTCTGTAAGCAGGGCAATAAAGATTAGGCTAGAAACAACACCAGAATGTTTCCTTCCTGCCTTCCTTACAGGATTAGCCCTGAAAAGTGGAAAAAAACAAAATGAGATTTCTTCCAACAATCGGTTCTCCGTACTGCTTAGAAAGTTAACAACGGTTCTCCTGAACAGGTGTGAACTGGCTGAATCCCACCACTGCATGTTTTGGAAGGACCCTAGAGACTGAAGCCAAGGCTTCCAGGAGCCCACTTCCTGGGCTAAAATGGCAGCCAGGAACCAGTGTGAACTGGGTTTGATTTTCCCAGGCATGCATGAAGGTCACTCCATTTGTTTAAGTTACAAGGTTATTGTTTAAAAAAAAGTGTGGCTGACGACCATTGTTTTAAGTTACTGTGAGGAAAACTGAAAGCATATGTAACTTATTTTATAAGACTGGTGAGAATTTAACTCCTTTCCTTCTCAGCTTGTCATGACCTTTTTAGTTAATCTAGGCCAAGTCTCTTGTGAAAATATTGACATCTCACTCAGAAACCAAGAGAGATGGACTTTTGAGTCAGCCACTCAAGAGAAATAATGAAGTGGGACCCCCAAACATTGCAGCTGACTGATCTCTGACTGCCAGCACCTCTCCAATACTCATGCAGAGATCTTTCTCATTACCAGAGAGTGACCTTATCTGTTTCATGAGAGCTTCCACAAACTCTACCTGGCTCTGCAGATGAAGGGATGGGATTTATGATTAAGCAAAGGCGCTCAGCATATGATTGCTGGACTAAACGTCAACATGGGCTAGGTAAGAGTCTTTAGCTTTAAATGCTTACATTTGAATTTAATGTAAGGCTGCACATTGAAGTTATCTTGGGATTGCAAAAACATGCACCATTTTTTTTCCTTTTGGGGTTTATGAGGAGAGGGTGTTAAAGGATCCAGGCTTCACATCCTATCTATGTTGCAAAACTACCTTGACTTAAGATTAGAAAAACAAGTGTTGGTACAGATTGGCAATGTGCTGAGCTTTCTGAGGTGGGAGGGTGAGGATGGGGCTCAGGGGTGAAATCCAGCAGGTTCTGACAGGTTCTGGAGAACTGGTAGTGGATATTTTGAGTAGTTCAGAGAATCGGCAAAGGCCACCTCTGGCTGGACCAAGAGGGGTGGGAATGGAGATTTTGCAGTATCCTTTCCCCAGGAGTGGGGAGGGAATGGAGATTTTGTAGTATCCTTCCCATCACCCCCACCAAGCCACGCTCACCAAGCCATGCCCACAGAACTGGTAATAAAAAAAATTGAATTTCACCACTGGGCTTAGGATTCTAAAAGTTCTAACTCCCCTCAACCTCCAGAGACCAGAAGCCTTTCAGTTGCTGGCCTACACTTCCCAGAATTCTAAACCCCGTAGAATGCTGGATGTTGTAGTCCAATGCCACTGACAGATTCCAAATCAGGTAAGCCTCTGCAGTTCCCAAAACTTCCTGACAAGAAAAGATCACTACTAAAACAACGTTAGGCCTGGGTATGGTGACTTACAAATGTGAGCTATATCTTAATCTGTAAAGGCGGCTCTTACTTTCCAGGTTCACATGATGAACAACCAGCAAAGCGACCCCTTTTATTATTTTTAATGCAAAATTCTATGTATGTAGATTATGATTAGTGTTGCACCAAAGCCCCCAAAAATGGATTAACTGAGGAATGTATAGTTAATAGTGACTATGCATGCTACACAACCACATACAACCACATTTCTCATGCTGGAAACTGGGGGAGGGTGGAGGATGAAGGCCGAGCACAAGGAGCTTCTTAACAAAGGAGCCATTTGAACCAAGAGCTTCGCTCTTCTTAACTCAGCTGCTTAGCCACTGAACTCTTAATCAATTTCCTATAGTAGCTTTTGGGAACTGCTCCAAAAAACTGGAAAAAATGTGTGGTCTCCATAGGAGGCTGGGCAATAGCCATCAAGCAGTCAGTTGTGTTGAAGCCCTTGGGGGCTTGCAAAGCCACCCTTTCCTACTAAGGCAGAATTCATCTCTACACACACACACACACAGAGGTCAGCAGGGAGTAAGCTGGTGAGTCACATAGCCCTTGGCCTGTTTCCTCCCTGTGCTTAAACATCATTCTTCAGCGACCTGATGAAACCCTTTCCCCGTGAGGGGGCCACACCAGGCAGGGATACTGGAGAACCTTTGATTCCCTGCCAGGTAGGGAATCATTCCCATTGGTGTTGGAGGGGGGGGGGAAGTGAAGAGATCATGATGGCTGGCCTATTTTGGGGAGAACAAATCAACAGCACGACAGGTGGTGAGACTTACAGCTGCTGCCTAGGAGATATTACTTACTGCTCAAGGGCATCAGAGTTTCCACAGGGGCTCACCATCCTGTGATCCTCCCCGCCTCCTGGCACTGAATTGCTGCCCAAGCATAAAAAGGCTTTATTCTTTTGGGGAGATGGTCTCAGTCCCACTTTGTACCAAAGCAACCACCCCAAACACACTGTTCAATAAGGGAGCGGCTCTAATTTCTGCAAAGGGCCTCCAGGCCCTGTTTCAGGAGGACCAGTGGGAACATCTGCTCCAGGATCCATACAATGAGCAATGGTCATTTTATGGTTTGCTTTTTATTTATTCAATTTTTTTTTCAACTGTAGGCACCACTCATCTCACTATATAAGCGACTGGGCGGTTTACAGAATTTTTTTAAAAAGTCATAATATCCTCCTCATAAAGATACAGTTAAAACAGAATTAAAACCAAATGACGGAATAGATAAAAGGGTGAAAAATAAGTTCAAGGACAAGAGAGAGCTCTTAGGTTTCCATCCACCTTCAAGTTTGTACACCGTCTTTGATCCCCACATGCATTGGGAGAGCCAAGTCTTCACTCTCTCCCAGAAGGCTGGGATAGTGGGAACCAGCATCACTGGAGGTAAAATGTTCATAGGGTAGGGCAGTAACGGCGAATCTTTTTCTTATGGCATGTCACAATTGTGTGTGTGCGCACTATCGTGCTTGCGTGCGTGCCCACACAAATGCAATCCTCACCACCCACCTGTGCATGCGCATGATCCCTCACCAGGCTCCGGAGGTTTTCCTGAAGCCTGGGGAGGGTGAAAAATGGCCCCAGCGAGCCAACCGGAAGGCCGAAAATCAGCTGGCCAGCATGTGCATGCACGCTGGAGCTGATGGCTGGCATGCCAGAAAACATGGCTCCACATGCCACTTGTGGCACGTGTACCATAGGTTTGCCATCACGGGGCTAGGGGCAATGGCGGTGAATTTAGGCTCTCTTACACAGACACTGCCTAGATAAGCTCCCATAGCTTATCTTTTTCTGCCTGACTGGATGAGAGGAGATATAATTGGGACAAGAACAGTTCCTCAGGTAACCTGCTTCCATGCCATGAAGGACTTTAAAGGTGATAAGCAACACCTTGAATAGGGCACGGAAGCAAACGGGCCCTATAGGTGTGACATGGGCAGTCCTTGGGACGCTGAGGACTGCTCTCACGGCCGCATTCTGCACCAGCTCAGTCAAATAGATTGACACTAATTAGCAAAATGTGAAGCTAAGCAGGGTCTTGGATGGATGAACAAGATAAATCCCAGGCTTGTAAACTAGATTGGGAAAGTGAAAACGATATCCCAGGAAAGTGGCACTGGCAAACCAGGGGAATGTCATCTCCATGAAAAATGTACAGACAGGTTCATGAAGCCATCAGGGATTGAGATGGAAGGAACTTCAACTGCAGGGATAAAAAAATAAAGGGAAGAAATGGTGATGACACAAGAAGCAAAGTGTAGAAAGGAGTGACTCTTCTGCTCTGGATGCCGGGGAGTCTTTTAAAAGTCCTGCCCGGATGACAAAAGTTCATCGCTGCTTAGCATTTCAGTGGTTCTATCACACAGGGACGATCTTTTGGGATAGGAAAAGGCTTGATGGAAAAAACAAACAAATCAGAGTGGGAGCAGTTCAAAAAGCAGCCAATAGGAACTAGAGAGAATCCAGAAACTTAACCATAAAGAAGGTCATAAGTGTTATGGGCACCAGACTGCCTTTTTTGTTTGTTTTTTTTGTTTTACTCCTGGCTGACTGTTCAGATCCCAAGAGAGTGGGTACCTTTTCTTCTGTCTGGCTGCCTACTTGAAATCTGGTGGGGGCATGGCTGGAATCTCTGTAGCAAACAGATGCTTTGCCAAGCCCATTGTGTGTATGCAGGTTTTGTTTGGCATAGTGACCTGCTTAGACTTTGCTGAAAGTCTATTTTCAGGACCCAGGAGGGTCTCATGGCTTTCCCCCCACATAGCTCCTTGGTGCTTTTAAAAAAAATCTACGTGGGTAAGCCCTATCCACAGGGTGGATTTTGGGTAGCCTGTGCATCTGATGTATATGTCGTGGTCAGACCACTGCCTACTGAGGCTTGACTTCCGGAGGCCAAACCCCCACCGTAGGGAGGAGGAACCGACCAGGTGGTTCCGCCCCAGGCGACTGATGGACCCCTTGAGGTTCCAGATGGAGCTTGGGGTTATTCCTGATACTCTCGCCCACAGTTCGGCGGAGACTCTGGCTGCTGCCTGGTACTCGGCGGCATCGGAGTCTCTTGACCGGATTGCGCCACTACGGCCCCTCCGGGTCAGCGGATCCCGGAGACCTGCTTGGTTCACCGAGGAGCTCCGGGAGAAGAAGCGCCAGAGGAGACGCCTAGAGCACTTGTGGAGGTCCGATAAGTCCGAGTCGAACCGAGCACTATTAACAACCTGCACCAAGGATTACATCAGGGCACTTAGGGCAGCAAAAAGATCTCATATTGCCACCTTGGTTGCGTCCGCTGAGTCCTGCCCAGCCGCCCTGTTTAGGATAACCCGTTCCCTCCTAAATAGGAGGGATACGGGGGAACCCTTGCAGGGTAGAGCTGAGGATTATGCCCAATTCTTAGCGGACAAAGTTGCTTGGTTTCGGTCGGACTTGGACTCCACCGCAGCAGATCCAGCCGGGACACAAGAGGATCACTTGGCAAACCATCTCTGGGTTGAGTTTCAGGATGTTGCCTCTGGGGATGTGGACAAGGCCATCCGAGCTGTGAGTGCCTCCACCTGTATTCTGGACCCGTGTCCCTCCTGGCTGGTTGCCAACAGCAGTGAGGTGACACGTGGCTGGATCCAGGCGGTCGTAACCGCCTCCCTTCGGGAGGGGCACTTCCCCGCCGCACTAAAAACGGCGGTGGTGAGACCCCTCCTGAAGAAACCATCCTTGGATCCAGCCATTTTAAATAACTACCGTCCTGTCTCCAACCTTCCCTTTGTTGGGAAGGTTGTTGAGAAGGTGGTGGCCTTCCAGCTTCAATGGGCCTTGGATGAAGCTAGCTACCTTGACCCCTTCCAGTCCGGCTTCAGACCCGGTTACAGCACAGAAACCGCTTTGGTCGCATTGACCGATGATCTCTGGAGGGCCAGAGATGGAGGCCATGCGTCCATCCTGGTTCTCCTTGACCTCTCGGTGGCTTTCGATACCATCAACCATGGTATCCTTCTGCGACGACTGCGGGAGATGGGGGTGGGAGGCACTGTTTTGCAGTGGTTCTCCTCCTACCTCTCGGACAGGTCACAGTCGGTGTTGGTGGGGGGGCAGAGATCATCCCTGAGGCCCCTAAAATATGGGGTGCCGCAGGGCTCGGTCTTATCCCCCCTACTATTTAACATATACATGAAACCGCTGGGCAAGATCATTCGGAGGCACGGGATAAAATACCATCAATATGCGGACGATACGCAATTGTATCTGTCCGCCCCGTGCCAACTCAATGAAGCGGTGGACGTGATGAACCAGGGTCTGGAGGCCGTTAAGAACTGGATGAGCGCTAACAAACTGGTACTCAACCCGGACAAGACCGAGTGGCTGTTGTGTTTCCCTCCCAACAATTTGGCTAATGTTCCATCTATCAGGCTGGGGCGTCAAATTTTATACCCCTCAGATAGGGTTCGTAACTTAGGAGTCCTCCTGGATCCACAGCTGACTCTTGATCATCATCTGTCGGCTGTGACCAGGGGGGCATTTGCCCAGGTTCGCCTGGTCCGCCAGTTACGACCCTACCTGAATCGGGAGGCTCTCACAACAGTCACTCGAGCCCTTGTGATCTCTAGGCTGGAATACTGCAATGTGCTCTACATGGGGCTGCCCCTGAAGTGCATCCGGCGACTGCAGTTAGTTCAGAATGCGGCCGCGCGAGTGATAGTGGGCGCACCGCGGTTCGCCCACATAACACCCATCCTCCGCGAGCTGCACTGGCTACCTGTTGATCTCCGGGTGCGCTTCAGGGTGCTGTTGACCACCTTTAAAGCCCTTCATGGTAGTGGATCTGAGTACTTGAGAGACCGCCTTCTGCCGATTACCTCCCTCCGACCAATAAGATCGCACAGACTGGGCCTCCTCCGAATTCCATCCGCCAGTCAATGTCGACTGGCGACTACACGGAGGAGAGCCTTTTCTGTTGCAGCTCCGACCCTGTGGAACGATCTCCCCGTTGAGATACGCACCCTCACCACCGTCCAGGCCTTCCGCGCAGCCCTCAAGACCTGGCTCTCCCAACAGGCCTGGGGATAAGTCCTTAATTTGCCCCACCCGAGTGTTGAATGTAGAATGCATGTTGTGTTTTTACTACTTATTTTGTTTATATATTGTTTATTTTGTATTGTACCCCCTTCCTAATGGTTGTAAGCCGCCCTGAGTCCCCTCAGGGAAAAGGGCGGCCTATAAATCTTAATAAATACCTAAATACCTAAATATCCAGTAGCTCAAATTCTCTTCATATGATGTAGGCCAAAGGTGGCGAGGCCTGTTATGTTTTAGCATTATTTTTAGTGTGGTAAAACTAAGCTGTTTCCTATGAACCGACTTGGCTGGTGATGTCAAAACAGGTTACATGTTGGCAACCACACGGAAATAGTTTGCTGAACTTCATTCAGGATTTCTTAATTTTATTTCCCAGTGTAGCCTATAGGCTTAGGCTTTCCTGAAAGTACTCCCCTCCATGCACAAATCAGATCTGACCCTCCTTAGGTTTTTCAAGATCAGTCATGGTCACAAGAGGACATCAATAATGTGCATGGAATAAACTGGAATTAGTGTAATTTAATTTTAATTAAGCTTAGATTGAAGCTAGAATACATATACTTAAATTTTTGTCCTAAATCATTTATTTATTCTGATCTCGCCCATTTAAAAAGTGTAGCCCCTGGAACTCTACTCAAAAGCATAATGGGTCTCACTCCCCAGAGAGTTGAGCATAGAAATGGTCTTCTCAGTGACACTTACGTGCAGTGGTTGGGTTGAATTTTTTTTACTACCGGTTCTATGGGTGTGGCTTGATGGGAGTGACATGGCTTGGTGGGTGTGGCTTGATGGGTGTGGCAGAGGAAGGATACTATGAAAATCTCCATTCCCTCCCCACTCCAGGAGAGGGATACTGTAAAATCTCCATTCCCTCCCCACTCCAGGGGAAGGATATTGCAAAATCTCCATTCCCTCCCCACTCCAGGGGAAGGATACTTTAAAATCTCCATTCCCTCCCCACTCCAGGGGAAGGATACTGTAAAATCTCCATTCCCTCCCCACTCCAGGGGAAGGATACTGCAAAATCTCCATTCCCTTCCCACCCCAGGGGAAGGATACTGTAAAATCTCCGTTCCCTCCCAATCAGCTGGGACTCAGGAGGCAGGGAATAGACGGGGGCATGGCCAGTCAGAGGTGGTATTTACTGGTTCTCCGAACTACTCAAAATTTCCGCTACTGTTTTTCCAGAACTGGTCACAACCTGCTGAATACCACCTCTGCTTACATGCCATGACCATAACTCTCTCCAAACAGATGGTGTGGCTCCTTTTAGAAATGTTCATGCTAAGTTCCTCTCCAAAGAATTGAACACTCCAACAAGCAAATCATAGCAACAATGGGGGACTATTCTAACAAATTCTATAGGGCTCCTTTCTACAGTCTGGTGTCCTACAGGTTACTGAACTTCATCACTTCTAACCAACATGACTGGGGAGGGGGGGGTTTCTAGCAAAAATGACAAGAGATACTTCATTCTCCTTAGTCAAGTCTGTGGTTTGATGCTATTTAGTTCAACTTTCAGAAAATCTAGAATAATCTCATTGGAAAGACAATGTGGATTAATCTCATTGTAAGGATAATGACTTATATTATTGAAGTGGTGAAGCTCAGCTACTGAACAAGCCAAAACAGGGCAGAATTCCCAATATGTATATACCAAATAAATAAGGACAAGATAAAACTATAATGGATATATTCAAGGAAATCATGTCCAGGCATGACACCAATAATATCTAAGCGTTTGATACTCAACTCATAATTTGAAGTACCCTTGATATTACTAGCATTTTGCAATTAATTTTGTATCTGTCTTTTGAATGACATAAATAGGTAGGTAAGAAGACTTCTCTCACTATATAATCTCCCAAAGCACTTTGAATTATAATGACAACAATTGTGTCATAATGATGGTGATAGGAACAAGCTCTTGCCATCAGGCTTACAACATAAGAAAACAAAGAACAGGGAATGGACGGAAGAGGTAGAAAAGAGGAATCGGTTTGACAATATTGGAGGAAAACAGAGCAACAAACAAAGAGATTTTAGACCAATCTGAATATTACCTGATCTTTCTTTACTGAAAGACATGTCTCATCGGAGCAGTGCTTCTCAACCTCTGCATCAGTGGTGGGATTCAAAATTTTTACTACCGGTTTTGTGGGCATGGCTTTGTGGGCGTGGTGTAGCTTTGTGGGCATGGCACAGGAAGGATACTGCAAAATCCCCATTCCTTCCCCAAGCCACTAACCTGCTTTCCAGCTCTGTTCTCCCGTTCAGGGCAACAAAAGAAGATCAGCTGGGAGGCAGCAGGGGCAGAGGCAGACAATTTGCTGGTTCTCCGAACTACTCAAAATTTCCCACTCCGGTTTGCCAGAACCTGTCAGAACTGGCTGAATACCACTTCTGCTCTGCATCTCTGAGATGTATGGACTTCAGCTCCCCAGAATTCTGGGAATTGAAGTCCACACATCATAGAGATGCTGAAGATGAGAAACACTGTAATAGAGATATGGCAAATTACCCAGTAGACTAGACACTCTTGGCCAAAGGGTGAGATGCTGTGCTGTGCTTCCATTCAGGTTTGTTCTTCTAAGTGCTATCTTTCTTTCTTGCAGGAAGAACCCTACAGTTGCTCCTTTGGTGGCAGATGGAGGGGGAAATAATGTGCACCCAATATTAGTCTTGGATTGACCCACGCAGGGACTTGCATTTAAACAGAGCAGACCCTACATATAATGTTTTCATCTCGATATCTTGGAAGGCTTTCAGCCCCTAAGCGATTCTATATATTATAGAAGAAACTGGGAGAATTTTGGTTTGTACCATTTCTGGTTCCAGAAGAGGTTTAATAATACTCTTGCAAGCATTATCATGCATAAACAAGGAGAAAGGTTTCCATTTCCCCCTATCCCATGTGTGACAATGTACTTACTACCTGCAGAGAAGGTGTTTTAAAAATATAATAATAACGGGTCAGTAAGCAAGACCAAATGAAAAATAGAAAAAGAGACATGGCAGAGCAAAATATTACATGGCCAGTAGGTCAAAACAAAAAATAAAAATAAAAAACAGCAGGCAGAGCAGATAACCTGGCAATGGCTAAGAGCAGGAAAGCTGAAGAAAGAGACAGTGGGGCTAATTTTGACTGTACAAGACCAAGCTTTAAGAACAAATGCATACAAAACCAGAATTGGGAAGACAGCAACAGACAGCAAATGCCGCTTCTGCAAAGAAACTGAAGAAATAATGGACCACTATATAAGCAATGTTAGCTACTGCAAGAAGTTTGCACAGACTGACTACAAAGAATGGCATGACAAAATAGCAACAATACCTGCAAGAAATACTACTTAGCTGCAAGCAAGAACTGGCAGGGCCATAAAATAGAGGAAGTAATGAACACGAAGAAGCTAAATGTTCTGGGACTTTAGAATTCAAACAGACAAGCACCTGCCACATAATACCCCAGACTTAATAACTGTCAATAAGAAAGACAAAAAAGTTGGAATAGTGGACACTGCAATACCTGAAGACAGCAGAATAGAAGGGAAAGAACTGAAAAAATATCACAAAACAGACCAGCAAATTGAAGCAGAACGACGGTGGCAAATGAAAGCAAAGATAGTACTAATAGTAATACGCTTTTTGGGTACAATCACAAAACAACTGGAGCACCATTGGAACACGATCAGCACTGATGAAATCACCATCGGTCAATTGCAAAAGGCAGCTTTACTTGGAACAGCTTACATCCTGGGACCATACCTTTAACACCATCAAACAACAACATTTGCCTATCTCAGGTTCTTGGGGAGATCTTGATAGGGGAATGAAAATGCCCAGTCCAGTCTAAACATCTGGCTGACTGAATGACCACAATGATTTATTAACTTTGTATGAAACATGGGGAAAATACAATTAAATAATATTCACGCAGAATGTTCCCTGCCTCCCAAAAAGGAGAAGACAAAACATAAATAGATCACCAAGGTAACGAACAGTTACTCTAGTTACATTTATAATAGGCTGATGGGTCTCTTTTTCTTTCTTTTTCCTCTTTTTAATAATTAAAAAAAATCTACAATGGCTTAGTTAGAGTTGGAGGCTCAATGGACAGGTAGGAGAAATTTTGGTCTGTAAATATTTTTTTTTGAGCATTGGCCACCCTATTTTTGTGGGGCTGCTTTAGCCACCCTTTTTCATGCCAAAGTTCAGAAGAGAGAAGTAACCTCAGCTAAATCATATCAAGTTCTAAAAAGGTAAGCCGATCAACTCAACTTGGTATAGGTTGATGGAGTTTGACTTCCCTCTCAATCCAAGTGTTTGGATTTCCAGATTTGAACTTGGATCTGCTTAACGATATTTTGTGGAGGTAGTTTATGCTACCCAGAGTTTCCAGTGGTGAAAAATCTATTATTTGGTTCATTCCAAGTAATGTTTGCCCATTCTCCAGCTTTTCTTATCTTCAAAGAGATTAAGGCAGCACGAGGATTCTTTTTTAACTTGAAATACTTGTTTGAAATCAGCTAAAAGTGGCTGTCCATGACTTCAAAAAAAAAACCATGAAAACCTTAAAATAGCAAAATGTTACAATATTTTTAGAAATATTTCTAGAAGTTGTCCTACAGAAGCAAATCATGAAAAGGTCCAGTATTTTAAAACAAGTTGTATACTTGCTAATACATGCAAATGAGTGAATGTGCATTAAATGGATGTGGATAAGAGCTGGGTTTATATGCTATGCAAAGCCAGAATGAGAATATGCAAAGCTAGAATAAGCCAAACTCAGCCATTGTATATTAAAATCTTAAAATTTATTGTTTGTAGCTATATCAGTTTGGCTTATTCAAAAACATGATTACAAACTGTGGCTTACAGCAAATCTATGAAACCTACAGCACCTGAAAGCACTGAAGAAAGCAGAACATTAGTGTGAAAGTCACATCACAAATGGTTTGGGGTTGCACAGACAGCCCTCTGAAGTCCTTGGTACTCTCTGAACTTAGTTATTTGCTTGCAAATGATGAAGCGTCTTGGTAACATAATCAATGCTAGTACGTATAGGGTTTGCTCCCTATTTATATGCATTAGTTTGCCCTGTCAGTACTGATGGGAGTATGGTTTTTCTCCTTGGTCATTCCTTGATTATTCCTGAAGCCTGGGGAGGGTGAAAAACGGGTATTGTTTTCTGTTTGTTTGTCTGGTGTTAATCCCTGCTTATCTGGGCATAAGGTTCTGGAGAGAATGTGTTGTTCTTTTTTGTTTCCATCTGAGCTTTATCTTGTCTCTTTTGAAGGGTGTGTAAATAAGGTTTATTTCTATTGAATGGCGTGTAAAAATGATTAATTTCTATGTGTTTGCTGATGGCAAATTTGTCTGAATGCCAAGCTTCCAGGAATTCTCTAGACTAGACGTTCTGTGCAAAAGGCCCCAAATTGATCACCCAAGCACCAAATAGGGTTGACTAAAAACTCTATCACTGCTTTCTATAAAAGTATAAAATATTATAGGAAACAGTGTTAGTCTCTGGCCTTAATGTTGTGTTTTTTTTTCCTTTCCTTTCTATTCTGGTCCTGTATATAGGGCCATGCTTTCCCCTGCACATAATTCTCTAGTTCCACAGAACCTGGGCTACTCTGGCATATAAATGATCAGGCACATAAACAAGTGGGATTAAGAGTTACATCTACCTGGATAATCTTTTTTATTCAATATATTAAATATATATATTTATATATATTAATAATTGGAAAAGTCACATACTGGAAATTGGAAAGCAGGGATAGACAAATATAAATGTCAAAAAATGGAGGACTTTACAATACAAAGTTATTTACATAAAAAGACAGAAGATGTCCTGCAGGTGTAGAGCGATACACAACTGTTGGTGGCTCAAGACAAAGAGCCTTCCTTTCCTCCGTATTTACAAGCCTACCCATCGTTCTTCTTATATACATCTTTTACACAGAAATTACTCAACAGAGCAAAACAGCCACTGTCTAAGCAGAAGGCGCGAGGGACATATGCTTATTTACGGCAAAACTCTCCCTGAACTCTACTCCCACCCCCACCCCCCAATTGCACCAAGGACAGGATGCAAGCAGTTTCTAGGCCGAGGGATTGGAAAACTTCACTTGCCAAACCTGGGGGTGTAATCCAGGACTGATGACAAAGTCAAATAAGAGAAGGCAACCTTATTTTAAAAAAAAAATTCCAACTGGCCTTCAACTGTCAAATCAATGTAAATGTTCCATTCGTGACACAGGCAGTGGCTCCATGCAACACTATGGAAGAGGGGTGCTGGATTGCACACAGAGCTGTTGGCAGGTCCTGGAACAAGGCAGCATTGTTTAGGGATTGTGCACGTAACCCGAGAAGGCACACAGGGCTTCCCCCACAAGTAAAAATAAAAATAAAAATACAAACTCCAAGTTGTCCCATGTTCAGAGAGAATTACATGGCAATTCTTAATGTCCTGGTAACCTCTAAACGTCAAGGGGAATGAGAGGGAAAGGGCGCGTACAGTGCTTATGGTTTTCAGTCTCCAACCACGGGACTAACATTTGAAAACACTCTTCTGGAAATGTCTCTGGAAATGTCCCTGCAAACGTCCCTCTGGATGGAAGAGGGCAGAACATTCTTTCTGCCAGTTTTTTCCTCTCCCTCCGAGGGAGATAAATGGTGATGGCCTTGGTGGTCGTAGGAGGCAGGATGAGAAACCCAAACAAAGCCACTCTCCCCCCCAAAGAAAGCACCGTTTGATTCATGGTGGCTGTGGTTTCCTTCCACCTTGTCCTCAGAATGGCAGCGTGTCCATGAATATTTTATCCACAATTGGAGGAGGGGGCACCAGGTCTTCTAACTTCAAGTAGAAGATGCGCTGCAGGCCTTGAGTGCAAAGGGTGCGGAGCTCAGGAAGTTTGCCCAATAACTTTGAGAGGCAGTTGGGCTGTACCTGCTCACTGGTGATGGAAGTCACGTGGTCCTTAAGGCAACTGACAATGCGGTTCTGGAGGTCTTCAACCTTCTTTGGCTCCTTTAGCCCATGGCGATCTAGTTGAGAAATCAACAAAAGTCTCATTTCAAAGTGCTTAGATACACAACCTTTTGAGGAATGTATTAACAAAGCTCTCTATTCCCGACGTGCTGTGGAAACTAATGAGAAGCTGAGGTTTTTACAGAAACATTCTCAGTTGTCTCTATGGAGATTCCCAGTCATCCAGGTCATGGTTGCCCCCAATGTGGTTTTTCAGGAGGCCCCTGGACTTTCGGTTTTTTCTTTGAAGACGTTTGGCTTTCTCATCCAAGAAGCTTCTTGGAGTGCTGAGCTGAAGAAGGTTTTTGGATGAGAAGTAAAACGTCTTCAAAGAAAAAACAGAAAGTCCAGTTGCCTCCTGAAAAAACACCTTTGGGATTTTCATTTATATAAATCTATGTCTCAGCAGCTACACCAGAACAATCCCGCCTTGTATTTCAAAAAAAATAAACACAGAAAAAAAGCAACGTGAGGCCTTCCTTTGGACATATCAGTTTCATCACATAAAGAAAAGTGTACAAAAATAGGGATTTTATTAATCTTTTTTTTCCAGGGCTCTCCAGCAAATGCTGCCTGAGCCACATGGTTTATGATGACGAAGTTGATTATTTTCAACCTCCCTAATACTAGATCCTATTCCAGGGACAGAATGTTTGGTCCTCCTAATGTTACTAAATTGCAACTCCAGACAGTTATGATTAATGATTAGGGATGCTGAGGGTTGCTATTTAGCACCTGAAACAACTGGGTAGACACAGATTTCCCACACTTGACACACTTTTTTCTGAAGACATCTATGCTACAGGCATCAGTTAAAAACTTTTGTCACATATCTGGAGCCCCCTTCAATAAGACTTACAATTCTGGTTCATTGTAGAGCTTAGAATCTCTCAATTTCCATATCCCTAACAAGCAGAGTTGTTTGATCTTCCCCTCAACCTCCATTCTATACTATATTTCCTGCTTGCGTGTCTCTCTGTCTGCTTGTCCGTATGTTTTTCTCAAGAGCCCTCCTGTCCACCTACCTGTAATGATGACAAGTGCTGCAAGACAGGAGAAGGAGGGCACATCAATGTTCATGCGGTGGAGGTTCTGGGAAAACTCTATGATGGAATCTATCCATTCTCCAAATCCCCGGACACACTGCATACGATGTAGCACAACGCCGTTGCAGAAGATAAGTTTGCCTTCTTCTGGCTTGGATCTGCAAGAGATAAAACATTGTGCAGTCAGAGAAGAGGCTCAGAAACAAACACCTGTAATGAAATATGGTAGTAATGGCAGAACTATGCAGAAGATCCCAAATTCAACCTCTGGCTTCTCCAGGCAGCGCTAAAATCAACTCATCACCACAGACCCCATGAATTAAGGTGACAGTTAAGTGCCCAGCATTTCCTTCCTTACCAATTGTGGCTGGGAAGGGGCGGCCCACTGAATCTAAGCAAGCGTGGGTGGCTTGTGTGAGTTCTAATTATCACATTTAGAGTTGCTTGTGTTAATTACATTTTTATTTGCTGCTTCTCAGAATGAATTCAGGGCAGCAAATATAGCTCTTGCATGCATCAACAGATATTCTATTTTCTTCTCTCAGTTGCACTGTAAGGTGACTAACCCAAGCAGCCAAGATAAACTTCACACCAAGCTGTTTTAAGCCTTAAGTCCCCTGGTCAAAGTCTGACATGCTATCCAATTTATTATCTCAACAGACTTCCTTTCTCATCTTGCAGGATTACCTTGCTACTTTGAATATTGCTCTTACTTTGATACCTGCAGCCCCTAATGTCTGTCTAATGTCCTATTGGTTTATTTAGCTACACACACACACTTTTTATTTTAAAAATCCTGAAATGTTAATTATAGAAGCATAGGATAAAAGCAACATACACTCAACTTTTAAAAATTCCTTTAAAAGTCCCTGCCTAGAAGTTCTCTACTTTACTGAACCAGGAGAGTGAGTTCATTTTTACTGGCATCATTGCCCATGGCAAATACTCACTAGCTATGTGGATTATAAATCAAATTATGAAATAATTGAGGTGGGCAGCCATCATATATTTTAACGTTATTAGTGGAAAAATGTCTATGGAGATTGGCAGCCATCCAGGTCATAGTTGTCCCAAAGGTGTTTTTTCAAGAGGTAACTGGACTTTCTGGTTTTTCTTTGAAGATGTTTGTCTTCTCATCTGAGAATTTCAAGCAGCTTCTTGGATGAGAAGCAAAAAGTCTTCAAAAAACAAAACAAAACCAGAAAGTCCCGTTGCCTCTTGAAAAAGCATCTTTGGGTTAGTAGTAGTAGTCGTGATGATGGTGATGATGATCAGTACTGAGGATGCAAAAGTCATAAGGCTATGGTAACAACAATTTCCCTGTTCTGATGTTCAGAGCATCTTCAAGCCACTGGTCCATTATAGCAGAGGTCCATGTCCGTTTTCATTGCCTACTGGACTAGGCATTTGGAAAAAGGTCACTGAAATGCACCAGACATCCTCCAGGTGGAACTTATCCACAAAAGGCATCCCAGCCTCTTTTTGCTGTGCTCCTGTGATGTTAAGGAGCACAGGTAACATTTTAAAATGATGCTGCACAAAGTTATAACTCAAAGTCACTGAATGGCTTCACATGAACTGTTTCTCAATTGCAAAGGCTAGGAGCCAGATGGGGGCTAACAGACACGATGGTTTGTAGCTATGACTTGTTACCTGTACGCTAGCCGTAGGATGAAGAGCTCCAAAAAAGCAGATTCCAAAAGCAGGTCCTGGTCTTCTTTTGGAAGCTCTAAGAAGCCCTGAATCTTCTCTGCCCATTTCCGGATCACGTCCATTGAGCCCGTTAATAGGTCATAGAACAGCTGCACATCCATGCAGTCCTCCTTCTCAAACTGATAAGAGACAGATTCCTGGAACTGACAACACAAACAAGCAAGCCTTTAGAAAAGAAACAGTGCATTTCTTGTGAAGTGGGCAAGCAGTTATTTCCTTGAGGTCAGCAGGACACAATCTAGAAGGTGCACTCAAAAGTTCCTTTATTCTCTTAAGTGACCGAAATATATCCTATAAAATCCATTCTGGCAGTCTTTCTGGTTTTGGTAGGGCTATCTAGCAGGAAGAGCTTCGGCATCATAGAATATGTGCTCTAGAGCACGGGTGTCAAACTCGTGACGTCACATTGTCATGTAACATATTGACTTTCCCCCCTTCGCTAAACCGGGGGTGGGCGTGGCCAGCGTATGATGCATCTGGCCGCGGGCTGCGAGTTTGACATCCCTGCTCTAGAGGATGGGCAGGACAGGCCACATAAAATTAAAAATGACAGCTTATTTAATAAGTTGGAAAGTGAAGAGTTTACTCCTATCAGGTTATTTACAGGATGGCTGTCAATAATCAAATCTAGTGAAATCTCTGTTTCATTGTTACTCATTCCTAGCTGGAAATTCTGGGATGAATAATCCCAAGTATGCTATACTTAGAAGGTTTTTTTCTCTTTGCTCCAAGTTGATGCACCATCATCAGGGTCAGATATGAAAAATCAAACCTGTAAATGTTCATATATGGTAATTGAATCTAGATGTCATGTCTTTTTAAATGTTCACTTTTAACAATGTCAATTAAAACTTGACGTTGCAAAATTGAATGCCCCTCATATGAGGAGGACAATGGCAAAATTTCTGTCTGTAGTTTTAGCCCAAAGGAATAGGCTTATTCCTCCCACACAGCTTTGTTTTAATGTAATATATTCATATTTCTATATAAAAATTTCTCCTTAATTGCTGTATTTGTCTTAATGCTTATTAGTTTGGTGTTGAACTATACATTAATAAATACTAATAATCTCAACTCTTAATGTCTCCAGGTTGGGGATGGCCAATGTATACAAACAGCTCATAAAATGTAGCTGCTGAACAATAACAATCTGTTCAAACAATAGTCCCCAATAATAAACTAAAGAAGTCATGGCTGTGAATTGAAGTGACAGCTGCCACCTTAGATGCTTTAATAAGTATTATGTGCATGGTTTTTAAAACCATGCACATAAGAAAGATATGAATTCTGAATTGTCCTGAAAACTTCTAGCTAAATGGTGACTGAGAATTTTTTTTTAAGTAAATAGAAATAAATTACACGAATCCATACAGATAAGACTGCCTATCACTGGCTAAAAAGACATATGAACAATGCTGGATGAGAGATCTTGGCATCATCCATCACCATTCTTCTGATGCCACTTACCAATTTAATTTGGCAGAGACATTTCAGGCATAAATATTTCATGTGATATGTGCCTTTCTCTGAGCCACACATGGCCAGGCCAATAAACCAAGTGTGCATTTCATAAAAAAGCAAAGTAAAAAGGGGGAAGATATATCCACTGCCTTCTGTGTAAGAAGCACGAAAAAGCTTCCAGATTCATTATGATCAATTGATGGTTGAAGGACTGGAATCCAAAGCTATCAACTTATCTTCTCACTTTTCAGTTTCAGAAATTCAACCCCCCCCCCCCCCAAATGCTAGTGTCTAGGGCACAGAATCTCACATTTCCAAAGATGTAGCGAAATACCTTGGAATAGTCAAGTTTGGTAGCGCTGGGTACAGAATCTATGTGTGCTCTCACAAGTGAGGAGATGAGGCTGACCGGTGAAATATCTTGAGCTTGTTTGGGCTTGGAGGGCAGCCGACCACGTCGGCCTTTCAGGCTGTCTGTCCGCACCACTGAAACAAGAGGGAAAGGGAAAGGGGAACAGAAAGGTGAGGAGGGGATTACAGGCAAGCAAGAGCTATCACCAAAATCCCACAATCTAGGAACAGCTGCTTCTTTTTAAAAAAAATCAAGGACCACAAACTGAATCTCAGCCAGAGGCACATGATGTTACGCTTCCATGCAGCTTAGCCAACATCCAATGGGGTTGAGAGCTGTGCTGCATTTTATACCTTATGGGGGCTTTTTATAAGGGCAGAATATCTCTTAATATTGGATTTGTTTGGGGTTTCACTTAGCATGAACGCCGATATTCCGGCTTATCTTGTTTTATGGTTTCATTTGCTGCGTGATTTATTCAACAAATTGCATCACAGATTTAAGCAGTGCATGACGCTGGTCAAAGAATATCTAACATCCTAGGAACTACTCTGAGCAGCCAGAGGAAGTGGTCAGAAGCTCCAGCTTCCTTTCCCTAAATTTCCAATCTTAGAAAAATCCACAGAGCAATGTGATGTTCACTTCCATTGATTGCCTCCTGTCACAAGGCTCTGAATAGCTCAGTTCTAAACAAGGTGCCAACCCTCATGGCCTGAAACCTCAACCCTGATATTGTACATAATACAGTTCCTGTTGTTTGGCTTAGCACAAAAAGCCAGGCAACTGCCCATACTGATATGTCATTCTTGAAGAGTGGATGTTTTCTACCATTTCAGCCCATCCCAGGGGCTAGAAAGAGGTTTTAAGCCCTCCTTTGCAATTACAGGTGCTGGATCAGGCAAATGAATTGCATAACAAATGCAGGTAACATCCTCTTCTCCTTCCGCTCCTCTTTCTTTTCAGCCAGTTGCCATTCCTCTTGCAAATATTTAATTTGCTCTGGGAGCCAAATATCTTAATTCCAGTCTCTTGCAGCCCTCTTTAACCTGGAACCTTACAGGCATGTGGAAGCTCAGCTATGAAAATGCCTCACCAGCCTGGATTTCAGAGGACTTCAGGATAAAGAAGACAAGTGAACAGGAAGGAACATGCCTCACCTTCTTTGACCATTCCCACAGCAAGGCACTTCTGGAACCGACAAAACTGGCACCGGTTTCTCCGCCGCTTGTCCACAGGGCAATCTTTGTTGGCTAAGCAGATATATTTGGCATTCTTCTGTACTGTGCGCTATGAGAGAGAACATAAGAGTCAACCGCTATGCATTTAAACCTTGGTGACAGAGAAACTAAGAAGTAATTACCAGAGATATATTTCTTGCGACATTTTTACAACCTGGGTGGTTTCTCATGTCATCAGGGAGTTATCCTGTACATATGACTAAAATCCCATCTGTGCATCTTCAATGTCCAGCTAGACCTGCATATCTTCGTTTACAAGTAATAATATTCTAACGTCACAGAAATTGAAGCTGAAAGAATTTCAACTCATCACCTGTGCTAGGAAAGAATGCAAAGTGTTTCTGTTTTAAGAGAACTCCCAGCAGCTCCAGCCTGCATTGGTAATTTTGAAGGATGTTGGAAACAGTGGTTCAACATCTGGAGTGTCCAACATTACCTACTTCTTTGCATTATTGGATTGTGGTATCTACATACCATAAGTCACACACACACACACATGCACCCAGTCAAGAGAGGAAAGCATTTTATTTATATTTGTGATGTTACATGCATGACAGCCCTAAAGGTAAAGTTTCCCCTGCAAATATGTGCTAGTCATTCCTGACTCTAGGGGACGGTGCTCATCTCCGTTTCAAAGCCGAAGAGCCAGCGCTGTCTGAAGATGTCCCTGTGGTCATGTTGCCGGCCTGAATAAACACCAAAGGAGCACGGAACGCTGTTATCTTCCCATGGTGGTTCCTATTTTTCTATTTGCATTTTTTACGTGCTTTCGAACTGCTAGGTTGGCAGAAGCTGGGACAAGTAATGGGAGCTCACTCCATTAGCAGCGCTAGGGATTTGAACCCCTGATCTGCCGACCTTTCTGATTAACAAGCTCAGCGTCTTAACCACTAAGCCACCACGTCCCTTATGACAGCCCTAGTGCACCTAAAATCATTGTACAGATGATTCATAGGCATTAAACCTCTATTGTTTTCCCAGTTTCTAATTTTTCCAAATTTGTCCATTCCACCTTGTTTTGGCATTTTATTTTTTTAAAAATCTACTTGGAAACGTACACACATTTTTCTAAGCATTCCTGCATTCAAGTTCCTTTACTTTGGGGTTATTTATAAGTCTTGGCAGAAGGACAAGTAACATGGTCATGTGGGACTGTGAACATATATCGATAATGCAGCAAAATGACACTTCCTTGGTCAGCAACGTTTAACCAAAGGCAGGGTAATCAAGGTAAGTGTCGGGAGTGCAGAAATGCCTAGAAAATTGGAGGGCTTCTGTTTCTTCTTCCATTTCTTCTTGGTTTTGGAGGCTGAGTGGGGGGCTGTATTTTCCTTGGAGAACTAATGTCTTTATGTGCATAGCATTCTCGCCTATTTTCCCCCAACAACCACAATCTTGTGAGGTTGGTTGGGCTGAGAAAGAGGGACTGACTTAAATTACCCAGTGAACTTGCATGGCTGAGGGTAGGTTAGGACCTGTGTCTCCCTGGTGCCAGCCCAACTATGCCCAAGACGCCTCAGAGGCTAGACCTGCTCCCACCGTTGCCTAGCAACGAAGAATAAAGAGACCTGTCTGGGCCTAGCGTTGGCTGGGAAACCCACCCTAGAAACAAGGCAAGGCAAGCAGAGATGGTTAAGATCAAGATATCAGAGAGAGTTTTCCAGTGCCGAAGCCTCCACTGACAAGAAAAGACAAAGAACTCTAAACCTTCCTAAATGAAATATGGAAGAAAATTTAAAATGGGCACAAAGATTGCAATTATATCTGCAAGTTACAGATGAAGAGCAAGAGCCGGGAGACTGTACACATTGTGTAGATGGTGCACTGTACAAGAGAGAAAGCTTTTAAAAATCCTTCTATCTATGCAGACCAAGCAAACAAAACATTAGCAATAGCTACCATATTTTTTGTATAAGACACACCTTTTTCTCTCAAAAAAGGGGCTGAAAATATGGATGCGTCTTATACACTGAATACAGCATTTTTTGCCTCCCGAAGCCCCACCCCCTTCGCAAAATGGCCGTGCAGAGTTTTTAGGAGCCTTCCAGAGTCCTCCTGGGGGCTGGGGAGGGCAGAAATGAGTGAAACACGGACCACTTTTTTGCTCAATTTTGCCCCTCCAGCCCCCAGGAGCACTCTATAAGCCTCCTAGCGGCTATTCATGCCCCCTTTTGACACAAAATGGGCCCGTTTTTGCAAAAAACAGGTAGCTTTTTGCTCATCCCCCCCCCCCCGAGCACTCTACAAACCACTTTAAAGGCTATTCATGGCCTTTTTTTGAAAAGAAAAACGGGTCCATTTTCACAAAAATGGGCTGTTTTTGGGAGGTCTGCGGAGTGCAAAACCTTTTTTTTTTTTAATTTGCCTCTTCAAAACCTTGGTGCGTCTTATACTCCGGTGCATCTTATACTCCGAAAAATACGGTATGTTGTTGGTTTGAGCTCCACCAACAACATAACGACCAACCTGAGCTACTAATATTCAAAGATATTTCAATTAGCGATAGCTGTCACTGTATTTCAAATAGATTGGGAGCCTAGTTGAAGTCCTGTTTTTCAATAGGTCCAGTTTTGGCAACTTCCTAACAGACACTGGATGGCAACACAGAGAGATAGAACCTGTCTCTCTGTCACCATCTCTTGGTCACCGGAATGTTTGCAGCCTGTGTATGGAAGAATTATTACTAAGGAAGCATGGAGATTAAGTTGATGTCATCATACTCAAGAGAAAAATCTCAACATTGTAAATTTGGAACCACCACAGTGCTAATGCAACATTATATTGGAAAATACCATAAAATAAACAAGTCCTTGTTCTTAATTACTGAGATATATAAAATGTTTAAGTGTATCTGAGTTTTGTATACAAGATGGGGCAGTTATCTTACATTAAACATTGCAAAGTAAGCAAGAGATAGTTTACTTTTCATGTAAGTTAATATTTGTAAGTTAAACATGTAATGTTGGTTGACTTCATGATATTACATACTAGCAATTCTAGTATTAAACTTAATAATGAAGTTTACTTTTGGCAGAAATTCTCATTTGTTCCTTTGCCCTAGGGACCCCCTAACCCTTGATCTGCGTCTAAGCAAAGCAATTTTCTCTAATGTAATGTACTTGTGCAATTTCCTTATTATACAGAGTTGTATACATTTTGGTACAAACTGCAAATTAGAAAAGTCAGAATAAACTTTGTTTTGGCTTGATTTGGGATTGTATTGACTTGGTATTACAAATTAAGTTCATATTCAAATGTGAAGCAAAGAAATCCGTCCCTTATGTATTTATCTGTTCTAGATAAGTCATTCAATAGAAAAGGGCATATTCTGATTGCAAAGTCAATCACCTAGGTTAAGATTTGCATGCTGCAAAACAGATGTGCAACTGATTTGTTAGATCCACAAAACACAGCCATGAATTCCCCCTTTCACCCTCTTCTAACCATCTTTCTAGAATATACCCAAGTTGCAAGGAATCACCTGATTGTTACACCACCATAACCAATCAAAATCAACCTGTCAATGTTATTTACTTTATGAAGTAAAGCAAACCGTGCATAATTTTCTTCATGGAGTTTGCAATTTTTGTGTTCAAATTTCTGTTTTTCCACCTCTCATTTCAATGGGATTTAGCTCTTTAGCTAAATTTGTAGTCTTAGCAGCTTTCTTTCACTTCAACCCTAATGGCGGTTTTATTGGGAAACATATACCATTTCTCCCTGGAACATAATCCAGAGTGGAACAAGTAGATGTCCTTCCATTTGTCTCACCGTGGATTGAATCCCTGCCTCACTTAGGAATTTGTGGGGGAAAACATGTGCAGTTAAGGAAAAACCTTCAAGTTACTATTCCCATTCCTCTATGATTTCAGGAAGATCCCCTTCTATATATTTGGAAATTATTCATACTACTGTTTACACTCAAAATTGATTTCAGACCCATTCCTTCTGCCAAGATCTTGGGTGGGATCGCTACCAGTTATTTGCAGCAGGGAACTTAATATCTCAGATACATTAACACCTTTATTTATGGTTGCAAGAAAGGAGACTTGTGGCCAATTTAGCATGATCTACACCAGTGGTAGTCAATCTGGTCCCTACCGCCCACTTGTGGGCGTTCCAGCTTTCATGGTGGGCGGTAGGGGTTTTGTCTGATACTGAAACACTTTCCTTTTTTTAATTTAATTGACTTCCCTACTTTATAAATCACCATTACTGTGGAACTGGTGGGCGGTTAGAAAATTTTACTACTAACAGAGATACAAAAGTGGGCGGTAGGTATAAAAAGGTTGACTACCCCTGATCTACACTAAAATAGCTCCGTGTAGGATATGTTGAAGTACCACTCCTATGATTCCCAGCCAAGCATCTGATGGTTAAAAGGTGAGCAAAGAAAAAGAGGGCCATGTAACACAAGAAATCACATTTAACATTAAAACACATGTAAAACCAAGCTGAAGTACAGGTATTCCTTGACTCACGACCACAACTCAGCCCAAAATTTATGTTGTTAAGTGAATTTTGCCTCATTTTACAACCTTTCTTGCCACAGTGGTTAAGTGAATCACTGCAGTTGTTAAGTTATGACAACTGGCTTCCCTGTTGACTTTGCTTGTTGGAAGGTTGCGAAAGGTGATCTCATGACCCCCCCCCCTCAGAACATCGCAACTGTCACAAATATGCATCTGAATTTTGACCCCGTGTTTATTGGGATGCTGCAACGGCCTGAGGCATGAAAAACGGTCACGGGTCACTTTTTTCAGTGCTGTTGTAACTTTGAATGGTCACTAAATAAAACTGTTGTAAGTTGAGAACTACCTGCATTTTGATAAAGCAGTTTTGGTGATAACGCAGCACCCGTTTATTGAGTTCTACTGATTTCTAGCACAATGATTAATGTTCAGTGAATCACAAGGGTATGAAATGCACAGTATCAAGGCACCTTAGAATCACTTGCTGCTTTATAAAAAATATTAGCTTTTATGGCTGCAAATGGGCCAGACGTCCTGATTTAGCCACCTAGCTGAGCTCCATAGGAGCTCTTGAAGCTCTGCACCCCTCAGACGGCACACAAAGAGCCCTTCCCAGAGAAAAAGAGAAAGGCCTTTCTCTTACAAAGCACCGCTATTCTCCACAAAGGCTGGGAACGCCCTCCATTTCCTACCGCTGCCAAACCACAATGCAAGGGAGAATTCAAGAGACGGAAATGTGTGCTGTCGAGAGGCCTCCTTGCCAGAAGCGCCTGCCCAGGAGAGCACATTAGCGGTGGCTCAAAGTAACCCAATGTGAGGAATGCACATTGCATGTTGCACTGGTGTATATTCCGAAGGGGCATCCCAAGGGAGAAAGGTCTTTTCTTAAAAATCCAGCCTTCTTCAGGCTAAGATTAGACAGGAGAACTACGCGGTGGGGCTATGAGTATGAGTATGAAAAGGACTGGGAAAACTGTATTTCAAGCTTTTCCATGCATGTTGTTGTTAAAAAGAAGGGGAAAAAAAGACTTGGCCGTAGTTAACTTGCAGCCTTCTGGGTGTTGCCAACTTCCAGTTTGGAGGGTTCCTGCTGGCTGCAGCTGCTGAAGTTTGTCCTTAAGCAACAACTGGAAAGCTGTAAACCTAGCTTGTTTACTGGTTACCTTATAACATCCCGAAAGTAAGCTCATCCCCTGAATGGTAGTCTTTACATTATTAGCCAAAAGAGGTATCAGGATGCAGATATCTGCAGGCGTGGAGAACCCCAAAGTTTGTAGAAGGCCTAAGATTTATAATGAATACCGTATTTCTCAGATTATAAGATGCACCAGTTTATTAGATGCACCAAGATTTCGAAGAGGTAAGAAAAAACGTTTTTCTCCTTCCCGGCCCCCCAGGAGCACTCTGCAGGCTTCAGCAGGGCTGGGGGAAGGCAAAAATTCCCAGTTTTGCAAAAACTGGGCGGAAAATGGGCCATTTTTTGCAAAAACAAGAGCATTTTCCCCTTCCCCCTGCCCCGCTGAAGCCTGCAGAATGCACCTGGGGGCTGGAGGAAGGGAAAAATACCACCATTTTGGTGAAAAACAGCCTGTTTTTCGACCATTTTTTTTTTTGCAAAAATGGGATGCAGGGGCAGGGCTTCGGGAGACCAAAAATGGCTGTATTTGGTGTATAAGACGCACCAAAATTTTCATGCTCTTTTACAGGGGGAAAAGTGTGTTTTATACTCCGAAAAATACGGTACTTTGGGAGCATAGAGTCCCAAAAAGCACGTGAGCACTGATTGAAAGCTTGCTGAGAGAGAACACCTGAAAAAGCCTTTTCAAGATAGTCTTCCTCAATTTGCTGTCCTCCAGATATGTTAGAGGTGCAATTCCTCAGGATTTCCCATTCAACTCTGTATTGCAGACTTCCCTGGTCTAAGTGCCCACTCAGTAAACAGTGGTATATTCAGAGAAGCTGAATATATACTAGGCTAATTTCAGGTCGGTCTATTTGACTGTTCTCTTCTCTATTCCACATTGGTTACAGATCTGTCTCCCTTTCTGCTTTCTTCCCAAATCTCTGCGTTCAGAAGAACAGTGACCATCTTTGGGGTGCCCAACCATTCCAATAGATCGGCCTCTTCCCTCCTGGCGTGCTACAGGTAGGTCCAATTACAATTCCTAGAACTCATCACCTGTTCCTCATTTTCTTACACAGGTTTTTTTCAGAGCTGTGAACGGACATTTCAATTCTTCCTCGTGTAGCAGCCCCCCATTTTCCACCCCTTCCCTGAACACTCTACCACTTTTCCTTGGGATTTTTGCTGAGTAGCCTTTTCCCAACATGGCGTCCACTAAATCCACTGGGCTGCAGCTCCTTTTATAATTTTGTTCTTAGCCTCCCCCCTTCCTGCCCCCATTTTTACAGCAATCTACAATGCCTATTGGGAAGGAATCCTGTGCACCAAGAAGCTACTGATTCTTGGCCGCTTTGGGCCTCGACAGTTTCCAGATGAAATAAGGGTAGCCTCTGAAAGACACAGAAGGATTGATACAGACTTAGGGCTTGCCAGAGGCTCTTCTGCAGCCTCCCACTGGAAGAATTTTTCCCCCTGCCACCTACCCTTATGAGGGGAAGAGAGCGCTTACAATGACCTCCTTTATTTAGAAAGCAGTCAGAGAAAGGTCTGATGAGTCATCCCTGTGGCAGTCAACACATAGCAAAGGCTTTTCCTTTCCCTCCCTGGAAAAAGAGGTCTTTGAATCCTGGCATTTTTTGCCGGAGCTGAGGAACATGCAGAATGCTGGGATTGTCTTCAGCAAGTCAATCCCAACCTCATGCCCTCCAAATTGGTTTGAGAATACAGTCTCCATAGCTATCATAGGAATGAGCAGTGCTGGTTAGGAAATTTGGTGAGTTGCTCTTTTGGACTGACTGGAAGACCACCGGCTGGAGAAAGCTGTTTTAATAGAACTAGAAGTTTCAGAATCACTACTTTGAAATAACCCATTCCTCTTACCTTGAAAAAGCCCTTGCAGCCCTCACAGGTCCGGACACCATAGTGTTGGCATGAAGCGTTGTCCCCACACACAGCACAGCGACCTTCATTGGATCCAGGGCTGCGTGTCTTTGTTGGAGAGAGGGGATTGTCCATCAGGCCAGAGCCATCTAGGCCTGGTGAGGCCTGGCTGAGTGGCAAAGGAGAAAAATGGACCGAGGAGGAGGTTTGCGGGAGTGAAAAGACTTCTCCATCCACCAAGTGCTGGTGGGCCGTCGGCTGCATCTTCAGGGGACTCTGGGGTGGGATTCCAGGGCTGTGAGCCGAAAGGCCAAAGGAAAAATAAGATGGCTGAGTAGAACTACTTTTGGGAGGCTCTGCTGCTGCCGCCGCCACCCAAGGCCTCATCCCCTCATAGGTATGAGTGGGGGAATAGCTTCCAAAGGAGTTCTCCCAAGTTGGACCTTGGGAAGTCTGGAAACTCGGCGTGGAAGGAGAAGGAACTGAGCATGGACTGCCATAATAGTCTGAGCCGCTCGAGGACATGGTCTCATCCAACTGGCTGCTGAAAGGACCAGGATAACAACCATATACTTGGAAATCTTCCAGCTTGAAGGATGTGGTATTGGGGTTCGCGGCTGGAATCTGATAGAGGAAAGCGTCAAATTCGCCTGTGTAATTGTCCATGAAGGTGCTGAAGCTGGGCAGAGTAGTAGTGGCAGCAGAGATCTCAGTATTGACCAGGTCCATGGTGGGTTTACCAAACTCAGGGGTCAAGAGGTCTCCTGGGTAGCGCTCACAGGATCCTCCATTCTGAAGTGAGGTCCCATATTGCGTTTGGATACAGGGCATCTCTAAAGGAAGATAAGGGTAGGGAGAAGGAGAAAAATCTACAGTTAGATATTGAAGAGATACAAAAGGTCCATCTGTGCTCTACTTTAGAAACTCTCATGAATTGAATCGGCAGAAAAGTGATCTTAAAGGTGCCATAGAAAGGGGGGATCTGGTAAGCTTTCCCTGATCTACTGACTATCAGATGTGCTAAAATGATATTCTAGGACTGTGATGGCAAACCTATGGCATGTGTGCCAGAGGTGGCACACACAGCTCTCTCTGTGGGCACACATGCCATCGCCAGCTGCTCTTCTGGTTTCCAGCACAATGGCCAGCTGGTCTTCGTGGGCGCTGGAGCGCTGGAAAATGGCCTGAAAACAATCAAAAACTAGGTAGTTTTTCGGGCCGAAAAAAGCCTGAAAACAGGCATGTGTGCACCGGCCAGCTGGTCTTCAGGTTTTTGGTGATCCAGCATGTGCCTATGCACACACATGCACATGTGTTCTGGTTTGGGCACTCGGTGCCAAAAAAGGTTTGTCATCATTGTTCTATGAGCAGTTTCTTGTCCCAGAAACATGGTTGGCCAGAGAAGGCTGGTCTCCATTAGGTACCTTTACAAATATGGTGGGCTTTTATTAACATCAGGGCAATTGGTTACTTTAGATTTAATACAAACCAAGTCCTTGGCCTTGAACCTCCCTCTTGATCGTGGTTCTAAACTTTTATTTACCAAAGTACAAATGGGGGAAGAAAAAGTTTGGGCTCCTTGTTAAAAGGAAGACTAATATTTCTGATGCACTATTTCTTAATGGGGCTATTAAAGGGAGATACAAGATGTTCTCCTTCCCTTCTATCCCTGATATTCTTCTCTTCTCTGCCAAAAAGAGAACAGCTATTAAATAGTCACAATGTTGAAAGTTGGAGTCAATCACATTTCTCGACTCTTGCGAGTGAGTGGTGGTAGTTTTCTCCTCACATAGTTAACAGGACCTTGCTTCTAAGTTTATTTCTGCATCTTTTGCTTTGTTTTTCTTCCTTGATGAAATTGGGGTACTGTATACGTAAGAAACTACTTCTCAGGCGATACAAGGTATGCCATGAAGAGCCTCACTACGTACCCGGAAGAAAAGATTCCTATGTTTTTGTCTGAAATTAAAAATATTTCTGCCGACACAAGAGACAAGGGCAAAGATAAAACCACTTCTTTGTGCATCCAGAAAAGACAATCTGCTGAAACAATAATGAGGCCTTATGATGCAAACCCAGCTGTAGATTTGCAGATTCATTCAATATACCTATGTCGTCTCCTTGATTAATGTCATTTCAGAGAATAATATGGGGCCAATAATAAGGTACGTGATCAAGCGTTTTGATGAGGAAAGAAAGGAAAACGAACAAGGCAAACGAATAAGAAATGCAACGAAAACAGAAGGGCCAGGAACAGTGGTGGGTTCCTACCGGTTCAGCTGAACCGGCAGTGACCCAAGCTTGCCATGCCCCCGAACTGGCGCTGCCATCTTGTTTTTTAGTTCCGTGCATGTGCAGAATAATTTTAATTGCACTGTACATATGGTAAAGCATGCATGCGCACACAGCATGCACATGAGCAAACCAGCAATAGTGCCTGCCGGAATCCACCCCTGGCCAGGAGTCTCAGAATTTTATATTGGGTTCTCTCTCAATGTGGGAGATAAAAACTAAAGCATTAAGGTAATACAGGTAGTCCTTGACTTACAACAGTTCATTTAATGACCGTTCAAAGTTAAAACAGCACTGAAAAAGCGACTTATGCCTATTTTTCACACTTATGATTGTTGCAGCATCCCCATGGACATGTGATCAAAATTCAGATGCTTGGGATCTGATTTCATGACCTTTGCAGTGCTATAGGGTTACTTGCCTAAGCGGGGGGGGGGTGTTGAGGGATGGGGGTTGGACTAGAAGACCTTCAAGGACCCTTCCAACTCTGTTATTCTACTCCCAAGATCATGCAATCCCCTTTTACAACCTTTTGACAGGAAAAGTCAATGGGGAAGCCAGATTTCCTTAAAAACCCTGCTACTAACTTATCAACTGCAGTGATTCACTTAACAAGTGTGGCAAAACAGGTCATAAAATGGGGCAAAACCCACTTAACGAATGCCTCAAGAACAGAAATTTTGGGCTCAATTGTCGTCGTAAGTCAAGGACTAGTGTAGTATTCTGAAATAGGCAAACATTCTATCAATGTGTTAGGTGGGAAAAAAACCTAGCATATTTCTAGAATTTCCTTATGGTTGGACTGAGGTAACCATCTGTTTACCTAAACAACTTCAAACTTTAAATGACAAGGCTGCCAAGATATTAACACCTGATCAAAGTCCTTAATTGTTCTTGTTTTCCTGCAGTGGCTTGGATTCCCATAGCTTGTTAAAGATTGATTTTGAGATTTCTACTGCCGCTATTTATTCCCTCTTAATTTTACAAACTTGGAACCATCAGCACCCCAAAGTTCTTGAAACAACTTGACCTATGAAAACAAGGTAGAATTTCGTTTGGACTCAGTTACAGATCAGGCCTTTCCCTTAATGGTTTTGAACACCTGAAGTTCAGGTTGGTGAACTAAGGAGCAAAGAAAAGGTATCCTGCTCCCAAATTAAGTTTTTCTTTTATCTTCCCAATCTCAACCTCCTGTACAAAATGCCCAATCCTAGAAACAACAATTCTGTTCTCACCTGCATCACAATCAGTGCAGTTATCAACAACAATAAAAAAAGGAAATGCTATATGTTGCTGCTTGCCAGCACTACAGAGGAAAATACAGCTAAAAAAAGGTTTTGATCATGTTGTTATCCTACTTGATCATCCCACTTCTATCTGATTGTACTCCTTTCTTTGAAGGCAATCCATCTAAATGTCAGCAGCCTCTGACAAGGAACATGAAAACTGAAACTGCTGGGAAGACAGAATCTCAGAGCTTTATAGTGTATTTGAGAATGGCACTTTCCAAAAGAAGAATTATAACTGGAAGCATTAGCCGAGATGGAAGTCAAGTCTGTAGCAGCAATTCTTGTGGCAAAGTGAAAATTGGTCAGGTTCTGTTACCAAAAGCTGCTGCTTTAACAGAGGAAAGAATTACGGGAGGTCGAGACCAGATTCAGCCGGTTCTATCCGGTTCTGGCGAACCAGTAGCGGTGGTGGCGGGAGGCTTCGCACACCCGCCCGGACGCCATCACGTCCCGTTTTTGACGCTCTGCGTATGCGTGGAAGGTCCTGCACCTGTGTGGAAGGTGGCGTATGCGCTCACATTTGCGAACCGGTAGGGAAGTTGATTTCACCCCCGTTTGAGACAAAGAGAATTCCAAGAGATTTTTAAGACTGCACCTTCGAAATAAGGCTATCACCCGTTTCTCAGAGGGACAGGAGCTTCTTTTTAGTAGCTCGGCATGCAAATCTTTACTTGGAAATAATCCTCACTCTGCTAATTAAAATTGATCAAAAATGACAGACCAATCTGGAATTTGGATGGGCAAGAACTGCATCACCCAAGAAGTGGCTATCTGTAGTTTTTGACTTATGAACACAATTGGGATTGGACTTTTGGCCACTAAGCAATGCAGTCATTAAGCAAATCATCATGTGAACAGACCTGATTTTACAACCAGTTTTAATGTGGTCGTTAAGCAAATCCGACTTCCCCAATTGATTTTGCTTGAGGGAAGATTGTAAATGATAATAATTACCTGATCACAAGATGCTACAGCCATCATAAAATGCAAGCCAATTTTCAAGGACCCAAATTGTGATCACACAACCCCGTGGATGGGATAGAAACATTGAGGATAAGAACATATGCCACTTTTCCCAAGTCCATTGTAACTTTGAGCCAGAAGTGAAATCTACTCACTTTGATGCGCAGAGCATCAAAAACAGACGTGATGATGTCCGGGCAGAGCCTGCCACCGAGCGTGCCTGCAAAGGTAAGTAGAACAGCGAGGGGAGGGGGGGAGCCGCCCTGCTACGCGATTTAGGAAATCCTGCTTTCTAAGTAATATAAATTGCCTGTCACAGCTGATCGTGGGAAATACCGGTTCGCCTGAATTGATAGCAGTTTTTTCCTACCAGTTCAGGTGAACTAGTAGCATTTTTTTACTCCCAGTTCAGGCAAATCAGTCGGAACCAGTATCATGTCACCCCTGCTTTGAGCCCTTGTTAAACAAACCGTCATAAGTCAAGGACTACCTGTTTTGAACTTCAATTGAAAAAACAAAAAAATCAAAACCTGAAGCTTGCAGTTTCTTCTCAATTCGTTAAGAGTTGGCAAAAGCGTGTTGATCCCCTTTTTAAATGAATGTGATTCCTATCAAGGATTTTCCCTGTTAATTTGTTTATGTGAATCAATATCCTACTCTAAGCTCCCAAAGAGAAAGTGGCAGAGGGACTACGATTCCCAACCGCTAGGGGATTATGTGTCCCTTGCTGAGTTTTCATCCGAGACAAGGTTTGCATTTTACAGCCCACGCTGGCCAATTCTGCTCAACTTCTCTCCTTAAAAGAAAAGATCTTGTCCACACGTCTTTGGAACCTCATAACCCCCCTGTGCATACCCCCACCCGACGCTATCTGATCTTGTTATTCTGCATTCCTAAAATAGAACTTGGATAGCCAATTGTTAAGGCTTGTTGTGATTTGTTCCAACGTAGCAACAGGTGATACCCAGGGCTCCTCGTAACACAGGATTTATTAGCGTACTCTCCCCAGAGGAAGTTCTGACGTCTGCAAATGCGCGAGAGAGCAGCACATCTCCCTAGGTAATGCAGGACTAGCCTAGGGAGCTCCATTACAGGGGCTGGAATCCTAATCTTAGGTACTGCTGCTGAGCACAAGGGCTGATCGGACAAGCAGATATTTAGCAAGTAGGAAGGATCAACAGTGGGCCTTTTAGCACAAAGCTCGGTGCTGATACTACTCGTGTTATTAGTCCTTAAGTAAGTGTGCAAGCTTTTTAAAAGTCTTATTTCTTTTTAAAGCAGCAATCGTGAATTCTTTTATTCCAGTCTGGACATTTAGTTCTTTGTGATACTGTTCTAATTTGAACTCTTCCCCTCCCCCCATTGCCTTTTTAAAGCCTCCGTGCTAAATCTAACTATACAACAATGACACAGTGATATTTAGTCTACTAGCTCCTGTGGAGAGGGAGAAAAAAAAAGACAGCCCTTGTAAATCAGAATTAAAAGAAAATGGTTTGACTGAGTATACTTACTTTACCCCTGGGCTTGAAGGCATAAATATCAAAGTAAAAGTTAAGAGCAGAGACAAAAGGGCTAAAACGCAGCCTTGGCTCACCCATGGACTGAGAAATCAATTATGGAAATTCATTATGCTCACAATGAAATTGAGCTAATTGAGGTGGAATCTGAGAAAGTTCCATCCTTTTTTTTTGCCAAGAGTCTCCATATGAAAGGTCTCCTTTCCCCACACTTTGCTATTGTCCTAAAAATGTGCATCACCACCGTCTATTAAATCTGAACTCTCCACAGCACTCTGCAACTCACAACAATCAAATGAAGCAATTAAAATAAGGGTTCCTGCTCTGAGAATATGGCATTATTTAAAAAAATGAATTTCTTTGGACAATGGAATAGAGCGTCTAATCATCCACCTGTTTGATATGCAAACGTCTGCAAGAAAGGATACTTCACTGAGCCCCGATGGAGACTGCCTGATTTCTGTACTGATTTGACATTCGAAGCAAAAAAAAAGGGCAGGGAACACACTGCTGGCGAACAGTCCTATAACAGAAGGCTGAATCCACCCAATAATTACCTGGGGAGATAATAACTAGACTACTAGATGTTTCTACCCTCTTCTTGAAAACAGGTGAGTGACTTACTCTCTTATGGGACAGATAGTTTTTCCCACTGTGGCTATAAAGTCTTTTTTAAATGGGATTCAGCAGGAAAGGCATTTGAAGATGCTTCAGCTGCTCTCTTCCTCAGTGCCTGCCTAGCTGTCTAAAAACACTTCCACTTACGCATCTACGGCTGGTGCTCCAAAGAGCCTCACCAGGGAATCATGAGAGAAGAACGAGAATTAACCTCCTTTGTAGCAAAGAACATTGTTGGAAGCACAAGTGTCTCCTTCCCGCAGGCACTGTTGCCATCGCTTTCTCCTCTGTGTATTTCTCTCACAGTCCTCCACTATCTTCCAATGGAAACGGCACGGTGTTGCTATAACGACACACTCACCTCTTTACCCTGCGAGCCGCCCCTTTGGGATCCTTGTTGTTTTAGCGCACAAATGGCTCCTGTAATCACTGTCAAACAGATGCAGCAACAGATGTGCTACTATCCCCCTGTCTGATAGGCAGAGCAGCATTGTTTGCAGAACTTTGCAGCCCCTGCACATCCCCCCACCCCACCCATCATTTGACAGCTTCCGTTTACCTTCCAAGGCTGAGACCAAAACAAAGGCACTCAAGGTAGCAAGGGTGAAGGCTGGCTGGCTGCCCACTGCAATCAGCAGGATGGGACCAGTGACCAAGCACTGCTTGCCTTTGGCTAGCCCCAGAGGGTTGCCCTGGAATAGAAAGGCTGAAATCTCAACCTAATACATCAATTCCTCCCAACACTTAAGAGCTGACAGCTAAGTTCTCTAGAACAATGGCAGCTGTAAACCAATCAGGGGAGAGATATGATTGCTTTTGGAATGGGAAATCTATGTCTTCAAGAGATGGCTGAACTACAATTCCCATCAGCCCAAGACAGCCTGGCCAATAGCAAGGGATCCCGAGAGACAGCCGAAGGGGAAGGTTAGCAAGTCATCCATGCTTTAGGGGAACAGCACAGAAGCCCATCATTATAGTGTTCCACGCAGCCCTACAATTTCCTCCCAATTTGTTGGACTGCATTTAGACTTTAGAGACTGCTCAGGAGCCCCCTCTGCTGTAGAGACGCAGTACAACAGGGACGGATCAACTTCCCAGCAACTGGATTCAGTGCTAATGTAAAAACCACAGAAAGATTCCGAACTCCGTAAGCAAAAACTGGCACCATTCAGCATAAATGACCATGCTGCTTCCAAGAAGAAATACTCAACAGCTTAAGGAAACTTGCAACAGGAACAGACTGTTATTGTCAGTTCGACAATGGGTGGAATTATCTTAAAAGAAGCTTTTCTTGTTGAAAGCTATTTCTTCCAGGCTCAAATGTTCCAAGACTGAATCCACTGTTTGTGCTGAGCCGCATTTGAACAAGGGCAAATGGATTCTGGTATTAGATGTCCAACTCTTCCCTGGTCTACGCAGACCCTTTTCCTGCTTTGCAAGTTTCCTATGCTTTTTAACAGTTGCACATCAAGATATTCAACTGATGCAGCACTCCATACTGTATCAATGGCAGCAGTGAGAAAAACTGCACCTGTCAAGATGTCTGATCTGCAGAAAAGATAATCAACACTACTCAAAAGCTATCAATGGAAGAGGTAAGTGTGGGCTTCATTCCAAAAGACCAACCCCAATGTTGTTTTTGTGCAAGCATAAGCTTTTTAAAAGCTGAAATAACCCAGCTGGCATTTTCCCACTGTCTGTGATCAAACCGTGGAAAATAAAATAATTCACATTTGCCCGCTTTCTGCCTTGACACTAACAATCTACCTTGGTAGAAGGTGTCTTAATGATGACATAATAAAGGCAATTGGGTCTCTTCTTATCACGGTTTCTGTCCTAGGCAGATTCGCTGGAGAGGAAATCCCTTAAAACAGAGCTGGATAAATATGCACAGGATTATGGTATGTAAAACAAATCAAGCTTTTGGGACTGCTGTGATTACCCCACACTTCTCTGTGTAGTTGCTGAGATTATTCTAGGATTCAACCCATTTTATACTTTCCGATTTCCGTCTAGGTTTTCAAACCCCTTACAGTCTAACGTAATGATTCTGGAGTGACCAAGACCACTAAAGAAGGTGCTCACAATGGACAAAGAGAAGACTGTGGCAAAGTGGACTTCTTCACCTTTGAAGTCCGGCGCACAGACTTAGAAACAGGGGGAGCCCGCCACAGCAAAGGCTGCCAGGTGCTCAAACTTGATGCAGCACCTGTCGCTCTGAACATGCCAGGAACTGCAAACCCTCCACCCCCTTGCAAAGCCACATGAAAGCACCAGGCTAGGAGCTTTGCTGATTTATGTCCTTCAACACCTGTGATGGTACCAAGCTGCTCAGCAGATTGACTCACAAACATGAATATGCAGACTCACAAGAAAAAGAGCATCCCTTTGGAGAGGGAAAGTGGGGGGGGGGGAGAGAACATTAGAAAACATTTTTTCAAAGGTGTCCACTTTTTGAAAATATAGAGGGGAATTTCTGCATCTAGGAAAGTAAACGTGCATCTGTGCACACCAACGCACAATGCACATTACCCTCAGATTAACACACACACAAAAAAATGCAAGTATAAGAGGACTAGCTGCAAGCAGAGTGAGAATATGAACCTGGCACAAACAGCTTTTCCCATAGTGATCTTCCAAACAGAGAAAAGACATTTAGAGTTCTTTTCTCAATTTGATATGGGCAGAATCGATATATTTAGCCTGATGAAGTAGTAGTAAAATATCTTCAGATATCTAAGAAGTTAACAGTCTGACCTATTTGTCTCCAAAACATGGCACAATCACCAGGCCTTATGACGAGGCCTCGCACCTGGACGCAAGCACTAGCTGTATAATGTTACTTTCCTTATCAAGCAACAGATCTTTTCATTTCTTAATATCACATTTTTTTTCCTCTAAAAGAGACAACTTCACTTTTGACCAAGTGAGGTGCCCATCCTACACCGACATCACAATCACAGGACATTAAAATGGCAAAATGCATCCAGTCACTGGTACACATCTGCCAGGTCTCCCCACAAGCTCAGCTTACAGCAATTTTGTCCTTTAAAATGCAAATGCAGACTTTGAAAACTGCTTTTGGAAACAAGTGCACCATTATAGTTGCCATCAGCCAAGTCCCCCAGCCAGATCCTCTTGCAACTCAAGCTTCAAAGTACAAATACCCCCTTTTTAAGGAGAAGAAAACCCCTGCCCTTGTAGGATTAGTCCAGTGGTTCATGGTTATGCATTCTGTATACCTTCTTAACCGATACTTTCAAGTTGTCCCATACTACATAGGAAGAGCTAGGCAGGTGACATATGGCAGTTCTAGTAACTTTCTAATGTCTGCAAATCAAAACATGCCTATCTGAAAAATCACGTTGCAGTTCTTACAGTTAAAAGTACGAACAAGCAACAGAAGCCACGGCCGGTTTTTAAAATTCACTCTTCGCGGATAAACTCTACTCTGCAGTTGCAAATATTTCTTCACTTAGCAAACATTTGCTCCCGTTATGTAGAACGGCCCTCCTCACTCTTTACACGTTTTTTTTTTAAAATTTGCAACACATCAGAGGATAAAACGCAACCTCACCCAATTTCCCCCCTCGCCCGCAATCCTCGCAAACTCCCCAACTTTTCAACACGCAGGACCCCGAAACTTCTTTCCCCACTGGCAAGCTCGAATCCCTCGTCTAGGTGTCCTGCGTGAGCAGGGGGGTGGGGTTGGACTAGATGACCTCCAGGGTTTCTTCCCACTCTGTGACTGTTAACTACTACTGTTAACCGACCCGATTAAAATAAAAAAAGCATCCCTCTTGCAATAAAAAAAATATGTCACGTAAGCGCGTCTGCACTTTACAAAAAAAAGCAGACGGGGAAAGGGGGATTAAAGAAGAAGAAAATCAATCCACACCTACCCAAAGGGGCTGAAAACCTCGAGCTGCGGTCTCTTCCACTTTTACATAGGAAGGTGCCGGGGAATGTGTTAAGAAAGCCCAAAGCGCGTCGGGGAAGCGTCGGTCCTCGCTGCCGTCCGCCGCCGCAGATGAAAGCCCGAGATCGGAGCGAAGGGAGCCCGCGCGGGAGCGAGCTGCCTACAGTCTAGACGCCGACTAAGCCACTGGGGCTCACTAGCCCGTGGCAGGAGATTCTCTTAAGCTCTCTGTGACGCAGAGGCAAAGGGGTGGGCAGAGGAGGAGGAGGGGGGGATCCTCTGACGCACGGGGCCCGGCTGCAGCCTTCGCCATACAAGGCGAAAAGGGGCGGAATGTTCCGGCGCCCTCGGAGCGAAGGGGCGGGATCGGAATGTCTGCGCGGGTGACGCACACGGGGTTCCATTGACGCACGCCTAGGAATTGTTTGATCTAAAAATAGCACGAGCTACCCCCCCATCCCACCCCTTCCCGGCTAAAAATAGCCTTTTCCTAAGCAAGGATCGAAAAAGGGGGGGGGGGGTAAAAGAGAGGAAGAGGAGAAAAGAAAAGAGTGTCATAGGAAGAACCAAAAAAGAAAAAAAAGGAGGGGCGTTGGGGGAGAAAGCACCGGAGCAGAAAGGTCCCAGGGACGGAAATGGGAAGCGAAGGATCGCCAAGCGAAGGAGGGCTCGGGGTGCGGGAAAGAGCCCGTTTGCTCACTTTCCGTGCAAGCTGAGAAAACGGCTCGTCTAGCCCGACCGGGGGGGGGGGGAGGGTGTTGGACTAGATGACCTGTAAAGTCCCCTCCAACTCTTGTTTATCTGTAATCTGCAAAATTGTGGGGATTTTGAGCAACCGGTGCTCCAGTGCTAAAATAAGAAGTCGAAAGGGGAAAGTGCTGAGCACGGCCGCCCCAAGTGAGGCTGCAAACCCTTTATGGCTTTAATGGCCTCGAGCAGTCCCTGCACCCCAGCCACGTCCTTGCTCGATTCGCTCGTTTCCGTCGACGGCTGGTTCCGATCCACCGCGACCCTTGCGGACCTCGAGGGAGGGAGAGTTCACAGCGTGGCTCGCCTTCTGTACAACTGGAGCCTTGTCCCAAAAGTGTGGGGTTTTTTCTTCCCCAGGAGGCAACTGGACTTTCTTCAGAGCTGAAGAAGCTTCTTGGATGAGGAGCGAAACGTCTTCAAAAGAAAAAAAACCAAGAAAGTCCAGTTGCCTCTTGAAAGAAAAAGCACCTTTGGACAATATGACCTGAATGACTGACAATCTCTATAGATTTCTTGAGCTTGCCTTTCCATTTCCCAGTCCACTCCTTTCAAAGTAAGTCTCTTCTCTCATTCTTATGCCCAGGTTACTCTCCGATACCCTTGCAAGCCTCGAGACTTTAGAAAAAGTGCAGAGAAGAGCATCAGGATGATTAGGGCGTGACCCGACAAAAGCGCGAACGTCAAAAGCGCGCCGACAAAACCGTGGGGCTAAAAACCGCGATGTCAAAAGCGCGCCGACAACAGCGCGCCGACAGAAGCGCGATTTAAGTTAAGGTAAGGTTTAGGGTTAGGTTTAGGATTAGGTTTAGGGTTAGGTTTAGGTTTAGGGTTATTTTAGGGTTAGGTTACAGCGCGCTTCTGTTGGTGCGCTGTTGTCGGCGCGCTTCAGTGCTCATTCGTCGGCGCGGTTTGTCACCGCGGTTTAGTCAGGCGCGCTTTTGTCGTTCGTGCATTTGTGGTGGAACCGATTAGGGGACTGGAGACTAAGAAGGTTGCAGGAACTGGGCATGGCTAGTCTAGTGAAGAGAAGGACCAGGGGAGACATGACAGCAGTGTTCCAATATTTGAGGGACTGCCACAGAGAGGAGGAGATCAAGCTATTTCCAAAGCACCCGAAGGCCAGACAAGGAATAATGGATGGAAACTGATCAAGGAGAGATTCAACTAGAAACAAGGAGGAATTTTCTGACAGTTAGAACAATCAACCAATGGAACAGAAGTTGCCTTCGGAAGTCTGGGGAGCTTCATCACTTGAGACTTTCAAGAGAGATTGGACTACCATTTGTCAGAAATGGTGTAGGATATCCTGCTTGAGTGGGGGGTTGGACTAGATGACCTATAAGGTCCCTTCCAACTCTGTTAATCTGTAATCTGCAAAGATGTGGGGATTTTGAGCAACCAGTGCTCCAGTGCTAAAGAAGAAAGCTGAAAGTCAAAAAGGGGGGAAATGATGCTGTAACCCTTGAGAAGAGCTCCAGAGGGATATTCCACTTTCTCTCCCTTGAATGAACTGGGGTAAACTTTAATGGGTCTTTCCTGGTCATTGTCTCTGCCTCATTCCCAGAATGGGATCTAAACATTAATTGACCGCTATCAGAATGATGGATGGAGGAAGGGATACCTCCTAGTTTGTCATCCTCCAAAAATGTAAGCAGTACAGTAAAATGCGTTCACTGCTAAGGGGACGGAAGATACTTTTAGTTTTGTTGCTAGAAAATACAGTATACCTATGTAAACTGAAGACAGTTGTGGAAAGGAAACCAATTTGTGTTTCCCTCTCCTGAACGTTACGAAAAAAGTCATGGGAAAAGAGAGCACTGTAAATATTGTTAGGGATGGAGGAACATGCTACCATAAGGCAGAGAGACCACACAGTGTCAACCAGCCTTTTCTAAAACCACCTTTCAGTACCAGAACCCTCCTGTGTTTCTTCCCCCCCACACCCCCACGCACTGCTGCCAGAGTTCTGTCAAAGAAGAAACAAAATAAACAATTGCAAAATGTCTTTGGGTGATAGAACAAGGAGCTCTCTGTCTCGAAGCACCTTTTAATAGTAAGAAAAACAGACTGAAGTGGAAGTGAGAAAATACAGGCAGAAGGTTGTTAATGCAAGTATTCTGACATCTTGACACTCTGCAATAATGTCTAAGCAGGACTACAGCACCAGAAAAATCTATGATGATTCTTTGCTTTTGCTGTCACTGAAAACTGGTAATTTGAAAGGAGAGGATATATAAACTGGAAAATTGGTTTGCAATTCCAATGTTTTACCTTAGTTATTCCTTTTATTCCGCAGCAATAAGCACATAATATAGATCTTTTTTAAAAAGTTCTCTGCCCTGGAAATAAAATAGTGCTAATAGCATCTTCTCTTAAAGACACAGGTAAAATGCCTAAAAACAAAATAAACAGAGGAAGGCCAATGAAAAAGAACCTGCAATCTTGGAATCCATTTTAGCCGGTCATGCATGTACATTTTAAATGCAATTTAATAATATTGGGATATTTTCTGATTATTGCCTTCATAAACTGACATTAAGCAGTCCCTAGACCTGAGTTAATAAATTAAGGTATTTGATAGAGGAAGCTGGCTGAAGCCAAGCTGACCTGCACCTGGACAGTCTATGCAGTGGGGAAATAGTAGAGAACTCACCTGTCGCAGGCTACAAAAGGTAGTTTAATACAAATGCAAATCTATTGTTTTGGCCAAGCTGCAGATTGACTATTTAAAAACTTACATTTTATGGTATAGAATAATTTTGGAGAAGTAAACATGTATAACTTTAGATCACTGTTTTTTCAACCTCCACAACTTTAAGATGTAGGGATTTCAACTTCCAATTCAAATTCCCCAGCCAGCATACTTTAGATAGAATTGTAATCTAATTAAATACATTAGCTGATTTAGTTTAATGGATAATTCACAGTTTTTAAAATGCAGAATACATTTTGGATGCTTCTCTCTTTCAATAAGCATTCGCCTCCAAAATGGTATTGCTTCTGCAAATTTTATGTTTTTTTTAAAGCTTCACAGATGGATACAGCTAGTTGCATCATATTAAATATGGCACTGTAAGTTGAAATATCAATTCCCAAAATGGATTATTGGAAAACATGATAGATAATGATGGCAGGGCCAGCCAAGCGACATAACATATTGTTGTATTATTGCTCTCCCCTTCTCAGGTTTAAACCCGGTGGTACCCCTCAGTCAAGGAGAGGAAATTAGAGACAGGAATGAGACGGGAATAAAAAATTGAAGCCAGTTTCTGTATGTGCTTTTCTGCACCTGTTGCTGCTTAATAGGATTCTCCCTAGGTCTCAATCGTAAATATATTTTAAAATGCATTTCTCTGTCTCTCTCGAGGTCTTCTCAAGAGATTTTCCTCTTCATGTATCTCAGTATTTTCCCAACTCTGGTTTCTTTTCTCTTCCCTGAGCTAATTTTCCAAGTAGTTTAAGATTTCTTCCCAGATTCAGGCTGTGAAACATTTTAAAGACTTCCATTCACCATTGAGTCTTCTGTTCTCAAGACAGCAAACAGAAAGGACATCACCCATGAAATATGTGGAAAAATCAAAAGCTAACTTGAAAGTCATAAAGTGAATGCCACAGACACAGTATATCTTCAAAGGCAAGATCCTAAAAGGTGAAACTGGTTTGTAAATGGAGATTATTGCAACTTTCAGCCCGCCACATGGAACCGGACAGGAGTGAAGAACACTGCAAGAGTGTTATCATTCCCTATTATGGCAGATCTCATTCCCACCACCCCCGCGGCAGACACTACCTCCCACCCTCCCCGAAATTATGCTCCCTCCCTCACCCATCTTTTAATTCATATTACTGCATTATTTATTTATTTTTATTGTTTGAGTATTTTACTATGGTTATTACATTTTTTTAAAATTTTATGTTCGACTATGGTAAGCTGCCAAGGGTAGCCTCATGGCAGGATGGACGCCAAACAAATTTAAACAAATAATAAAATAGTAACACCAATACTGCAAGATTATAATATGGTAGACCCAATGTTGCACATCAAAGAAACCTGTGCTCCTCCTAGTTATATCCTGAAATATTTAGAATCTCTCAAACTATCAAGAATTATGGTCTTTTTTTCTCCACACAAACTATAACCAAAATAATTATTATGCAACACTGGAAGAATAAATCTATACTTGCCTTGCAGCAATGGATAGCTTATTTAACTCTGTTTCTATTAGTTTTCTGTTTTCAACAATAAAAGGTCTCTTAAGGAATTTTGGAGATTTATTTTGTTCACAACATACTTTACTTCACTGCTTTCTCTTCCTTTTAATTTCTGTTATACTGTTAACAAAAGTTTATATTAATTTTCTCTTACTAGATAGCTTTCCTTTTCTAAAGCAACTCTGAAGAAACCCCATACCCAAATAATGCATGAAGCAATATTGTTTTTCTCTCTAGAGATGCTAACTGCTGGGTAATAACTACTTGAAATAAATAGCTGCTGTTAAGCATAAGAACAACAAAAAGCTTGTTATATATATATATAAGTTTCTTACAAACCAGTCTGGCATAGTGGTTTAAGGCAGTGGTCCCAAACTTGGCAACTTTAAGACTTGTGGACTTCAAACTCCTAGAATTCTCTGCTGCTCTGCTGGCTGGAGAATTCTGGAGTTGAAGTCCACAAGTCTTAAAGTTGCCAAGTTTGGGAACCACTGGTTTAAGGCAATAGGCTAGACACTAAGGAATTGTGAGTTCTAGTTCTGCTTTAGGCACAAAACCAATTTGGTGATCTTGGGCAAGCAGTCTCTCAGCTCTAAAACTAATTGTTTATTTTATATTTATTATTTAGTTATATACCCACTCTATTATTTTAGGGACAATTACTCAAGGCGGCAAACATTCACTGCTCATTATTTTCCCACAGCAACAAGAACCGTGTGAGTGACTGCCAAAGGCGGGACCTAGAATTCACGGTCTCCCACTTCTGGCCTGGTGGCTTCAACGCAGTAGGCCAGGGGTTCCAAATACTTGGCAAGCTTGGCAGCTCTGCTGGCTGAGAATTCTGGAGTTGAAGTCCACACGGTCCGTAAAGTTGCCAAGTTGGGAACCACTGCAGTAGGCCAAACTGCCTCTCCCTCATTTCCCTTCGAAAATGTTGCTGAAAAAACGCAGGCAATTGCTGGAGTCAAAACTGACTTGAAGGGAAATTTTTCCTTTTCTGAGAGACAGTTTGGAGTAGCGGTTAAAAGCATCACGACAGAAACTGGGACACAGTGAGTTCTACCTGAGGCATGAAGTCATCTGGGGGACTTTGGGCCAGAACTCTCTCCGCCCTAGATAGAGCAGGCAACCACTTCCAAATATGTTGCCAAGAAAATGGCGGTGAGATGTCGCGGCCGCCACCAGGAGTCAAGGCTGATCTGAAGAAACAAACAACAGAAATGCTCTTGCTGATAGCATTGTCATTTTTTGAGCAAGCATGCTGAGAAACAGGTTGGAAAGAGGCCTGGTGGGAAGGAAACTTAGCTTACTGGCTCAGCAGTTAGATGCAAAAGCCTCTTTGCAGGTTAAGTTCAATCCCTAAAAAAAGTTTGCTCACTTTTGTAGACAAGAGTCTAGCCTCGGTCTAGTCTCCTTCATTCCTCCCCCACCCCACCCTCCAAATTCTCTTGCTCGCTGATACTGTTGCTCTCGGAACGGAATTATGTGCATAAAAGACACCGATAACTCAGCAGCTGGAAGATTGATGGCTTTTCCTATTGTTAAAAATATTTTGGCCTAGACAACCTCTGAGTTTGCTTAAGGCCTCACATTTGTAAAACCGACTGCGTAACGAGATGCGTTTTAAAGACAAGGTTTGAGTCAAAGACCTGGCAAAATTCCCGGAGCAGCTGCTCTGAAGAGGAATGTAACCATCTTTCCAGCACTTCTCAAAGGCTGGGTTGTGTTAAGGGCAAACCCGAACATTTCATGAATGTGGAACTGAGGATGTCCTGTGGAGGATTTAATTTTTTTCTTTTTCCTTTTCATGAGTCTGCTTGGTAAATAGGTTAACTGTGGATTCATGCTTGCAGCAGATATCCATCTGCCTGTTTCTTTACACCAAGTAGCAGCCAACCTTTTAGTCAAACATAATTGCTTTCTGACATGGGCTTGTTTGTTCAGGATAATGTTTTTTAACAGATTAACAGGGACCTTATAGGTCATCTAGTGCAACTCCCCGCTCAAGCAGGACACCCTATATTATTTCTGACAAATGGCAGTTCAATCTCTTCTTGAAAAAATGCTTGGAATTCCATTTAACTATCATTTGAAAAACAAACCACAGTTGGTTGGTTTAAGCCACAAATCATGGCCTGTAAATCACAATGGCTGGATTTGTTTATTTTGCTAAGAGAAAAACCAAAGAAATCATATTTTACCTCAATGTGATGTGCAAAATCTGGGATAGTATGCTAGCTAATGTTCATGGAGCCAAAGCCCTTCTAATAATGAATTAATAGAATATCAACTGGAAAGATTGATTTAGGCCACGAAGCCAACTCCTTCCACAATGCAGAAAGAGTCAATATTCCCTCTCAGACATCCTCCCTTGCTCCTCATATAATCTTGAATTGTTAATGACGACAATTTACGCTGACTGGTGGACAGAGGTGGGTTCCTACCGGTTTGGAGTGCTTCGGTCGAGTGGATAGTAACTCTCCCACCCACGCCACCAAACCAGTTCTATTGGTGGCACTGTAGGTGGCGCCATCTTGGTTTTTTTTCACTACTGTGCATGCGTGAGTAGCGTGCATCAAGTGCGTGCACACGCGTGTCCCTGAGCGAACCGGCAGTATAAAAGAATCCGGAACCCACCCCTGCTGGTGGACAATAGGATTTAGATGTGGATACACTATCTAGTTTTTTGATTTGGGTTATGGGTCAAAATGGAGTGCATATGCCCTCCCGTTGTTCTAGAAAAAGAGCCCCTTGGAAGGAAGCCAAACCTGACGGAAAACAAGAAGCCACAAAAACATTCTGCATATTCACCCCGTCTCCAAACGGTAACAGTGGTTCGGATTCCAGAAGAGAAAATAAAATAGCTTCATAAAAGGCAAAATCAAACTCGGGAGAACCCCCCAAAGGGGTAAATGTCATGGCATACCTTCAGGTGGCTTTAGTAGGAAATTCCACTGAAGTAAATAAGCCTACTTGAAGGTGAACAGCCTTGTGGCTTCCAGCCTCAGCAATGTCTGCGGGGGAGGCAAGAACTTCTTTAGGTGCATGGAAATGTGGCTTGCCACTCAGAGGAGGCAGGGGAAACCCATTTAGATCTCCGGGCCCAGATATCTCCTTTACGATAGTTCAAAGTAATTGACAGAACTGTCAATATGTATCTAACCCCTGGGGTTCCATTCCTTACCAACGTCCTGGAATGAAATGGAAAATCTTGTGTTAAAGCATCACCAGATAAGTAGGAGCAAAACGAAAGGCACAACTTGAATGCAGATCTATAGCCAGCAAACCAACCAACCCAGCTGCCAGTGAAATTATTTAAGACTTGTAGCCCTTGGCCCTAGAGCTGACTTCAAAACCCTTGACAAGACATCTGCTTAAACCTCTGATGAAGGATAGGTTTCTTCTCTGATCTTGAAAGACAGACAGGAAAAAAAAGGCATGCGAGAAGAGAATACAAAATGGAGCCGGTTGAGTGGACCTTGCTCATTGGGCTAAGTTTCTAGGTTTGCACAACACATCGAACTGCAACCAGGGTTCATTCAGCTAAACAGGTTAAGCATATTGTGTGAGCCCACCTAATGAGGGAAAGGAAGGAAGTACAGAAAAGGAAGACTGTTAGAATGAAAGCCTTGGTCTTGCAATCTGCTTTTGGCTCTGCCTGTATCTCCCAAACAAATTCTCTGGTGGGAATGTGGTCCTCACTACAAAACAGATGAATTATGGAAACACGCTTAGCAAAGGCAAACCAACAGAACCTGCAGCAGGTAATTGCAGCCCAGAATGCTAATTCAATTCTAATTCCCCACCTGAGATTTCCCTCCCAAACACACAAATCCTACGTATTATATGTGGTCACTAAATTTGCTGTTCTGTTTATATATTATTTGGTGGACAAACTATATGCATGCTACAACCATTTGCAACCATTTGAAAGAATACAGGAAAGAAAGGGAGGATTTTTCGTAGCAATGGCAACAGTGCTGTGGAAAAACAGACGGCTCTGAAAGCTATCTGACAATGTGTTTAAAACGAAAGCAACTGCAGTTCCACTCAAAGCAAGAAGGCTATTGCTTTACCAGCCAGCAACCCTGATGGAGCAGGTGGCGAGTCCCAAGAGACTGTGCTTTAACATCCTGGCAGCGTCCTGGGCTGCCAATCATATCAAAATCATGTACCCCTCCAACAAGAACCCAGATCTGCAAAGCATTCTGGCACAAGTTGGATCCAAAGGAAAGAGGGTGTGCGAGGACTTACGGTACATTTGCAAGACAACTCTCAGTTTCAGAGTGTTCTCAGCCATATTTTGGAACTGGCTGGCAAAGGTAATAAACACCATTGAATTGCAAGTGCTTTTGGGACAGGCACCAGCAACCATCTCAAAGTCCCTGCCTTACCGTGCCTCTTGCTGGGTTTTGTTGAAAAGGACTTTTATTGAAAAGGACTTCTGGACGAGACCCTTAGCAGCAACAGAGCTAAACAGTGCTTATCAACCACCTGAAAGGATCCAGAAGTGGCATTTGAAAAATATTATCAACCCAGTGCTTAATTAAGAGGGTAAATTTAAATGTTGGGCAACTAGGTTCTTGGATGCATTGTTGATTAAGGACTATTTTCTTTCCCTCTAGACCTCCAATTTTAGCAGGGTAGTAGTAGGTTAAAGATTAGTCCTCTCTGCCTGCATTATTTCATTCCATCCTCCCGAAAGACCAGGGGAAGCACCATTACAAATGATCCCAAGGATTGTTATAAGGGACAGTTATTATAGGAAGACATATCCTATGGGAGGGATGCGACTTTCAACCTGGCCCTGACCAGAGGTGGGATTCAATTTTTTTTACTTCCGGTTCAGTGGGTGTGGCTTGGTGGGCGTGGCTTGGTGGGCGTGGCTTGGTGGGCATGGCAGGGGAAGGATACTGTAAAATCTCCATTTCCTCCTGATCAGCTGGAACTCCGGAGGCAGAGAATAGATACAGGTGGGGCCAGTCAGAGATGGTATTTATTGGTTCTCCGAACTACTCAAAATTTCCACTTCTGGTTCTATAGAACTGCTCAGAACCTGCTGAATACCACCTCTGGTCCTGATTACAACTGGAGGACCTGTGGGAGAAGAGCGCTTCCAGCTGTCAAGATTGCAGACTGCATTATTCACATGGCCTGCTCCTTTTTACCATGTTCTGGCGTTCACAGGTGACTGGATAGATGCACTCAGTTCACCCAGGCCTTGTTTACTTCTGAGTCACTGAGAAAGTTATTTCCTAAGCATTAACCACTCAAAAGCAGTTTCTTCCCTACAAGAAGGGTGATCCCGACTGCCTTTTTCAAAAGCAGCTGTTCTGCCTACTAGCCCTAGTGCCGATTGTATCTGGCTCAACTTAAACACAACCCTGATATAGGATGGGCTTGGAGTTTCAGACAGTCAACCCCCCCACCCCATCCCCTCACTCACTCCTGCCAACAGTCCAGGTGCAGACCAGATTAGTTAGAAGACAAAGTCCTTCTCACTTTCATTCTGGAGTGGAATGTGCCAAGGTGCTTGGAGTTCCTAGCTGGGATTATGGAGACTGATATTCTAGACAGTAACAAATATTTCCAGGGAAGGAAGTCCCTTTGCAGGAAACACAGTGGCTCACTTGGTTGAAGTGCTGCAAAGTGAATAGCAGTTAACAAAGCAAAGAATTTTCTTTTGCAATGCAGGATATTTTTTTTGTCTTTGGAGACCAAAAGATTCTATGGGGATCTAGGATTCATTTCTTCCATGAGAAAAATGCCATGTATAGGATGCTCCTCTTTATATGTGTGTGTGTGTTGTGTGTGTATGTGTATGTGTACATATACTTGTATATACTTATACACACACACACACACACACACACACATATTTTCAGCAACAGGGAGCCACAGCAGAAAGGATGAAAGAGCCACATGCGACTCCAAAGCCGCAGGTTGATGATCCCTGGACTATGTCAATTCCATGTGGGTCCCAACAATAATGTTAGGATGAAGCTTAGAGTTGTTCTTTAGCTTCAACTCTCCATAGGAACAGCTTCTGGGCAGTGCCTAATGTCCTAAAGCAAAGGGAGTATTAAACTTTCTAGTTCCACCTACTCAAATTCTGACCATATTTCTCCAGAAGGCAAGGCATCTTCTCATATTATGCTTCTGACAAACATTATGGTCGGTTCTGACCAAATCCCAGCATGTAATGCTAGTTTTCACTTTAAAGAGAAGAAGCCCCTTAAACTTTTGAGTCTTGCCCAGAAAAAGGGGAAAGATGTTTCTTTCTAATTCTACCAAGAGACGAACGAGGGGTCTTTCCCTATTCTTGACCTTAGATGACTCCTGATTGTTTCAACAGTTTCCGTCACTCTGGACAATGTCAGGTGAAGCCCATGCATCCTGAACTCCTGCCACGACAATTTTTATTGGCAGAAAACCAATACAATAGTAGAGCATCTTTCTTGGCTCAACCCATTAGCCATAGGACAAGGTGTCTGGCAAATCAGCCGGAGAACTGAGTTGGGAGAATCCTTCCAAAAAAAGCAACAGGGGTAAGAGAAAGAAACCAGCTCTGCAAGAAAGGCATTTCTGTTTTGAGAACTCATTTAACATAACTACCTTTTGTTGCCAAATCGGTTCATTTAAATGTCAAGTCCTTCTGTTTGAACAATCCCATTGTTCCTTTTTACATGGTGCCTTTCACAAGCCTTGGACTGCAATCCCCATCATTTTCATTAGGAGTCCAACACCTCTTGAGGGCATCAGAATTATGTATTGATTTGTGGAATATTCCTTGTTCAATTGTGGGTTAAAACTGGTTCTTCTCTTCAGAATGAACGCACCCATCGTCTGTCCCAATAATACTGTGCAGCTTATATAAATGTAAACTTGTCTCCTATTGTTTTCTATATATCTTCCATTGGTTGTAGAGGTTTCAACCAGGGGTGAAATCAACTTACCTTTGCTACCGGTTCGGTAGCAATGTGAGCGTATGTGCGCGCCACTTCTGCACATGTGCAGAGCATCAAAATGGATATAATGACGTCCAGGAGGGTAGGCAAAGCCTGCTACCGAACATGCCTACAATGGTAAGTGAACAGCGAGGGGGGGACGAATCCGCTGTGCCACGCAATTTAGATTAGCTAGAAAGCCGGAAATCCTGCTTTCTAGCTCATATAAATCGTGCGTCACAGCTGACCGTCGGAAAAAACTGGTTTGCCCAAACTGGTACCATTTTTTTTACTATCGGTTCGGGCAAACCAGTCAAACTGGTAGCATTTCACCCCTGATTTCAATTCTTTTCTAAACTGTCAAGGTTAGATGTTCTTTCCCCCCCCAATGAGGACTTTATTGTGGCATCCCACAGGCAGAAATTCACATTTTAATGTGCCCCCTCCTATATTTCCCCTAAATCCTGCCTTGGGCCTTTTTTCTCATACCAGGAAAAGGAGAAGGAACAGCTGTGTGCATGCCCTTTGATTGGTAGTGACAAAAGCTCTCCATCTGGAAGCACAACTGACTTAGAATCAAGCCAAACTCTCCAACGAAAGCTGAATAAAATCATGTTGTTCTTTCCTTTAAAATGCGACATGCCATTTCAAATAAAAACTTAAGCCCAATGGCTAAGAAAAATATTTGAGTTTGGCCAGAATGTTGTAGCTGCAGTTATTTCCAAAGGTTTTTCCTTCTGGAAAGAATGTCTATTATGTCCTCTTTTCCCAAAACAGAAGAGTTGGTGGATGAAACGTGTTCCTCTTGGAAGAAGAACTTCCCTTGAGCAATGTAAAGCCTGTTTTTTGCCCCTTATTCTGTCCCCCTTTTATCAGGTGCAGGTGCAGTGAACACCTTGGGCACCAGCCATCTGGCCTCCTGCCAGCCACAGTGGAGGGATTAATGCCTGCAGCTGGTTCCAATCTACAGAGGCTGGGCTGGGAACTGCTAGTGGAGGTTTGGCAGCCAACATGCTACGCGCACGCATGTTTGTGTTCAGAGGAAGCCAAGCCCACAGGGGCGTCAGACAAAGTGCTAGGAGTGCCCCACCCACTACTGAACGTCAGCAGCTGGACAAGCAAGCCCTCCGCGTCAGCAGCTCTTGAAAGCAGATGCCAGGGGCTGTATGTAGGCCAGGTAGGGAATCCATCTGACATTAAGGAACTTCCCTCGTCAGCCTCTAAAACCACAAATTTCCAGCCAACACTGAGAAGAGAATCCCCAAGCCCCAGTATGGCCAATTCTAAAATAAATAAGGTAAAAATACATTTCAACACACCAAAAGAAATGCTGGCCATGTTTCACTATTTTAATTCCCTAATAAAAAGAGGTTCCTTGCCAAGGGTGAAGGGAGAGCTCCATCAAGCTAAGTGACTTACATGTGGTTTTAGATTAGAGAAGTGTCACTTGTCTATCACTTATGTTAAGGTAAAGGTTCCCCTCGCACATATGTGCTAGTCGTTCCCGACTCTAGGGGCGGTGCTCATCTCCGTTTCAAAGCCGAAGAGCCAGCGCTGTCCAAAGATATCTCCATGGTCATGTGGCCGGCATGATTAAATGCTGAAGGTGCACGGAACGCTGTTACCTTCCCACCAAAGGTGGTCCCTATTTTTCTACTTGCATTTTTATGTGCTTTTGAACTGCTAGGTTGGCAGAAGCTGGGGCAAGTAACGGGAGCTCACTCCGTTATGCACCACTAGGGATTCGAACCACTGAACTGCCGACCTTTCTGATCAACAAGCTCAATGTCTTAGCCACTGAGCCCCTAATCACTTATGTTAGTCTGTTTTTAAAGCTGGAGTGTAAATACAATCTTATAAATATCAGAAATCATCTTATGGGAATTGGCACTGAGGGGACCCTATCAGTTATGACATCAAAATCTCTATATACCATTTAACAAGCAGGTTCCTCTTAATGAATGATTTTTGTTGTTAAGTAGAGCAAAGTGGGATGGGTGCATACAGGTGCATTCCACTGTTGAAAATAAATATTAATGGCTTGGAGATACCTTACCCTTCCATCCTTGCCTTCAGTGAAATAGTTATTGTATATCTTTAAAAAAAGATATTTTATGGTGGACATATCCAAACATTTAATCTCAAATGGCAAGGGTAGAAGCAACAGCTGCAATCTATGCTGTTCTTTATCCTTTGTGCTAAGTTATAATGTAGACAAACCCAAATGCTGTAAATAATAGATTATAGATTAGCTCTAAGTATAAGTCAGGCTTATGACAATCAACAAACAATTAAAATGAACTATGACTAGAACCAGCTGCATGACTTCGGCCAATCACTTACTCTCAGCCCTAGGAAGGAGGCAATGACAAATCACTTCTGAAAAACCTTGCTAAGAAAACTGTAGGGACTTGTCCAGGCCATCTCTGAGAATTGGACACGCTTGAACGGGAGGAAAAAAATGACCAGAGAAACCTGTGACTTTAGTTTAAAGATCCATCTACAACCCATAATTTCTTAGCATTCTGAAGTCTGAGTGTATAATTCTCACTTAACAATTTCCAGTAAGATTAATAAAGCAGAGTGACAGAATTTTGAGTATTTGTTACTTTAGTCAATGCATTCAAAACAGCTATAATGCTTATTAATAAATCTATATATATGTAAGCAAAATACCACTCACGCATCATCACGAAATCTCCAGAACTGCAAAGTCTACAACTTGAATTTGGCACGTATGTTCCTCTAAGGCTTCTAGGTGCCCGCTAATAAAGGATTTTTTGACATGTCCATCAGATCATTAGTCTTTTTTTATTAGTAATTAATATGCTCTGATGCTAAGGAGTTCTACTCCCCCTCCCCACCTGAAAAGAACTCTGTTCCAACTGCCAGTTGCCTCACATTCCGTTACCTCAGTTCAAACTGGCAGATGTTCCACTCCTTCATTCAGGAGCCGTCTGGGACTCCTTACAGTACTAAACGTTGGTACCTCACCAAAATGTCTATGCCATCCACCTATGGAACTCTTCTGGACTCAAGGCGGCAGGCGTGACATTCCCTTATGTCTTTCAATCTCCAACTACCACTGAGCCAACAGATTGTGAACCAAATTTCTCCTGCATAGCCCGAATACATAGTTTCATCACGAAACATGGGTATCCAGCTAGTTAACTAATATTGTCAAAAGGCATTTCACAGGAAATAGCCATGTTAAAAGACATTATAAGCTTACTGCTAAGTTCTAATTTCAGCCGTAACTATTTCACTGGACAAGCTTGATTTCTTAGCCACAAGGATTATGGATTGCATGTTTTAACATTAAAGAAAAGCATATAGTAATCACACCAAAAGAGGAAGCTCACATTAAGCTTACCTAGGATGACTACAGGAGCAGTTAACACACCCAGCCTGACTGACATCTCAAGCAGACTGTTAGCTAGATGGATGGCATGGTAAGAAAAGTGGAGTGCTCAGAACTATTACATAAAAGGGATTCTGTCCTTTGAAGCAGTGCCAAGATCTCAACCGGAGCCACGTGGCAATTAGAACTGCAATTCCAGCAAGAGAAACAAGCTGCACTCTAAAAAGATGTCTAGCTTGTCAATCAAACTACACACTCTCCTCTCCAGCACCACACATGCACATACACCCCCACACACACATCAGTGACATTTAAAGACTACAAGCCTGAGCCCACACATATGACTCTGTCCAAGTGAATTCAGCAGGACTTCCTTCCAAGTAAATGTCTTAATTTAAATGCCAATTAATTGGCTTAATTCAGGAGTGAATGCCATGAAACAAAAGTAGCTTTACTTCCAGAAGGCAAAGAGGAAAGCTGTTTTAAGAAAGTGTTTTACTGCCCTCGCCAAGGACATCACTCTCTGAAGTATTTAGAATGTATCACAACCTGATTCTTGATGATCTAACACAAAGTGTGCTTATGCAATAAGTTCATGATGTATAAACAAAGAATTTGATTTAGGGGCACTTAGTTCATCCCAAAGACTACATAAACCTATTTATTGTGTATGCTAATTACTCCATTCATACAAGTAGCCAGGGGTGGGACTGAAAAGTTTTAGCAACCGGTTCTCTGCCCGTTCATGATAGGTGGGCGTGGCCATGGGGGGATGGCCTACTTGGCCTCCTGCACCAAGACGGGGGGGGTAGAGGGTGGGGTTTCGCTCTCCCCAGTCTTTGGAGGCTTTTCTTGAGCCTCCGGGAGGGCGAAAACAGCCTCTCCCGGGTCCAGAGGTCCTCCGGAAGCTGGAAACAGGTCCTTTTCCGGACTTCTGGAACTTCCAGGAGGCCCCCTTTTTCGCTCTCCTCAGGCTCCAGAGGCTTTCCCTCGAGCCTATGGGAGGGCGAAAATGACCTCCCTCAGGCTCTGGAGACCATTTTTTGCCCTCCCAGAGTCTCCATGCAGGCCCTGCACATACCTAGCATGATGAACAGGCTGCATGGAGACTCCTTAGAGGGAGGGGAGGTGTGGGCAGGGCCAGCCTGTCCTTCTAACTACCGGTTCAATGAACCAGTTGCAAAATTAGCATCCAGTTCGCCTGAACTGGTCAGAACCAGCTGACTCTCATCCCTGCAAGTAGCCCCCAGCAGGGTCTTACAAGTCTCTTTGTCTAAACCAGGGTGTCAAATTCACATTGTCACAACCGTGTCATGTGATGCATTGAGACTTTTTTTCCCTTTGCTAAACCGGGCATGGCCACTGCGTGACGCATCCAGCCTCTGGCCGGGGGTTTGACAGCCCTGGTCTAAACTCTACTCAAGGGGTGCTGGGTGACTAACAGACTGCCCAACCATATTTAATTCACTAAACTCATTTGTAGGAAAGGGAGAAATGAAACCTCCTCCCTTCTCAGCAGAATAATTTTGGAGCAATCTTCTTCAAGTTTGGATGAGGTCTGGGCTCTGCAGGCTTCAAAGGAAAAGAAAATGGGCACCGAAGTCTATAGCAGAGCATTTTTTAAGAAATTAGATCCCAACCCATGGGCTTCCATCAGCATAATTCAGCCAAGACCTATGATCTTATCAAGTCCCGAAGATGCAATGCCACCAAAGCTTCCAGATAATTCTAATGCCACAATTCAGTAGGTAGGTATTGCATTGGGGAAGGCTATTCTAATCACTAAAAGCCCCAAAGAACAAAGCTGATGTGTAAAGATCCAGCCAGGTGCCCTTCTAAGGATTAAGGTGCGGGAAATCCAGCAGATGTCTTCTCACGATTCCCTAAATAGCAAAAGCACCCATAAAATGTCTGTAGAGATTCTCAGTCATCCAGGTCGACTTACAACAGTTCATTTAACAACCGTTCAAAAATTACAGCAACACTGAAAAAAAGTAAATTTATGACCGTTGTTCACAGTTACGACCTTTGAAGCATCCCCATTGTCACGTGATCAAAATTCGGATGCTTGGCAACTGGTTCGTACTTCTGACCGTCGCTGTGTCCCAAACTCATGTGATCCCCTTTTGCGACCTTCTGACAAGCAAAGTCAATGGAGAAGCCAGATTCACTTAACAGGCAGGTTACTAACTGATCAACGTCAGCGATTCACTTAACAACTGTGGCAAGGAAGGTCTCATAAAAAGGGGCAAAATTCGCTTAACAAATGTCTCACTTAACAACAGAAATGTTGGGCTCAGTCGCCGTCGTAAGTCGAGGACTAGCTGTAGCTGTCTCAAAAGTGCTTTTTCAAAAGGCAACTGGGCCCCATTTTGGATAGAGAAGATCCTTGGTTTGAAAGAGTGCAAAAGAGGGCATTTATGTTAACATTGAGCAGCTCCCCCTCAACACCACCTATGTCCAGCCTACAACAGATAGTGTCAAGAAAAACCCACAACAATTACACCCTGAGGGCAAAGACAAACCCACACAGAGAATACTAAGGGACCAGTTGAGTGGTAGTAATACAATCCTTCCATTATCTTCTCAGAACCCATCCTTCCATCCCCCACCACTCAGCCTCCTGTCCTCTCCCAGTCCTAGGTCCCATCGCAACTGATAAAGTTTCTTGGAGAAGAAACGAAACCTTTGGTTCTTCTTTCTCGAAGTCTGTAGAGATTCTCAGTCATCCAGGTCATGGTTGTCCCCAAGGTGCTTTTTTCCGGAGGCAACTGGACTTCCTTGTTTTTTCCCCCTTTGAAGACTTTTCGCTTCTCATATATAAATCCTTCCATTCCGCACTATCCTGTCAGAGCTGAAGAAGCTTCTTGGATGAGAAGCGAAACGTCTTCAAAGAAAAAAAAACACCAAGAAAGTCCAGTTGCCTCCTGAAAAAGCACCTTTGGGTTCTTACTCGAAGGGGGGAAAAAACAACAACCACCACCTGGTCCAAACATCTTTTGAAAAAACACTTTTGCCCACCCATAAAAACCACCCAGCCATCCTAAGCAAGAATTCCTCAGCTCGAAGGTATCACTGGTCATCCTAGGTGGCTCAGTGGCTGAGACCCTGAGCTTGTCTATCAGAAAGGTCTCGGCAGTTGGGGCGGTTTGAATCCCTAGTACAGGTCTCCTGCGTGAGCAGGGGGTTGGACTAGATGACCTCCAAGATCCCTTCCAACCCTGTTATTGTTTACATCCACGCCAGCCCACCCAAGAGGGTCTCAGGGTTGTAAGAACGAGGAGAGAGACCAGGCGGCTCCCTGCTTGGCTACTCTGCATTTTCAAAAGCCTTCCCACGAAGAGGGTACCAACTTTCCACCCGCGGAAGTTTGGCGCCGCCCCGAAGGCTTTAAAAGGACTGAGGAAATCCGGATGATTCGGGAGCACAAAGGGGGGCTTGGATTTCCGACAGGCTGGTGGGCTTAAAAGGGGTGTGTGGTGACCACGCCGGGAGGGAAGGATCGCGGGTGACGGGCATCGCCCGGGCGCGCATCCCCACTTCTCACCTGCTGCATGTCCTTCTCCATCGCCGTCCACGCAGCTCCGGTTCTCGCCGGGGAAAACGGCCCGGATGCGGCCTCCGGGGCCGTGACCTCCCCGGGCATTGTGAGCCGGGCCAGCCAGCCGGTCGTCCCGTTCGCCCACTTCCACGCCGAAGATGACAACCAGCCCCCTGCCGCCGTCACCGCCACCGCCAGGCGCTCTCACCCGAGCTGCTCTCCCCATCCGCCCGCGGCTTTATTTTCTTGCAAACTCCGCCCTTTCAGCCCCGGCCAGGAAGGAGTCTCCGTGACGTCCAAGGCCAGACCCGATTGACGTCGTCGGAATCCCAGCCATCAATGGGGGCTAAAAATAGACGCCTCCGAGCCCAAAATACACGCCCTGATGCGCGCAGCGGCTCCCCTCCTCGAGCGCCCTCCGCTCTCCCCCCCCAGCAAGAATCCGCGGCGAGTGGAAAACAACAAAAAAAGGCTTTCCCATTTCCGAGCTGGCCCTGAGGCCAAAGAGGTGGGCTGCCCGGGTTGACGAGGCCGCCGTGGGAGGATGGCGCTGTCGTGAGCGTGACGTTCCTGTCGCCTGGTTAGATCCAAGGAGTCAGATTTCGTTTCTTCGGGGGCTTCCCCTCCAATATGAGCAGGGAGGGGAGGAGAGGAAAATGCCTTCCGTTATGCAATTGTCCGAGGAAGAGCTGAGGCGATCTCGAAACTATTCTTTTTTATTTGACTTGGTTTGTCAAACATGTACAAGATAAACAGGTCTAAGTATCAACATGGACATGAACAATGAATGGGGACAGTAGGACAGGGGACGGTGGGCACGCTGGTGAGCTTAGGCATGACCCTCCGTGACATGGTACCGTGTTTCCCTGAAAATAAGACAGGGTCTTATTTTCTTTTGACCCCCGAAATAAGTGCTTGGCCTTATTTTCCAGGAGGTCTTATTATTTTTGAGGTGCAGGAGGCGGCGAGTGTGGTCACCTCATGGCTGCTGCTGTGCTGCAATATTTTTGGGGAGGGCTTATTTTCGGGGGAGGGCTTATTTTAGCGCATGCACTCAAAAGCCTGGTTGGGCTTCCTATCCGGAGAGGTCTTATTTTCAGGGAAACAGAGTAGCTGATGCTTACTAAAGTACAGGACCTTGTTTCCCTGAAAAGAACACCTCCCTGATAATAAGCCCAATCGGGCTTTTGAGCGCATAATAATCCCTCCCTCCCTTGAAAATAAGCCCTCCCTGAAAATATTGCAACACAGCACTAGCCATGAGGAGACCACTCTCACCGCCTCCTGCACCTCAAAAATAATAAGACCTCCCGGAAAATAAGGCCAAGCGCTTATTTCAGGGGTCAAAAGAAAATAAGACCGGGTCTTATTTTCAGGGGACACACAGTGTTATCCAATTGTGGACTCTTTCCCCCCCCCCCCCCCCCCAATCAGTCAATACAAAAGCCACTGAATTTTTAGGTTTTTTAAAGGTCTGGAAGTGATTTGTGTTTTCGTCTCTCTTGAAACATCTACAGGTAGTCCTCAACTGACGACCATAATTGAGTGCAAAATTTATGTTGCTAAGTGAGACATTGGTTAAGGGGGTTTTGCCCCCTTTTACGACTTTTCTTGCCATATTTGTTAAGTGAATCACTGCAGCTGTTAAATTAGTCACACGGTTGTCAAGTGAATCCGCTTTCCCCATTGACTTTCCCTGTAAGAAGGTCTCAAAGAGGGATCATGTGACCCTGGTACACTGCAACTGTCATAAACGTGAGCCAGTTGTCAAATATCATCTGATGATAAATCACGTGACCATGGGGATGCTGCAACGGTCATAAGTGTGAAAAATGATCAGGTCACTTTTTTCAGTGCCATTGCAATTTTCAATGGTCATTTAGCAAGCTGTTGTAAGTCGAGGACTACCTGTGTATGGCCTTCCAAAGACAGTAGTAAATGGACATCACAAAAGAAGACAATGGGCCCTTCCCTAGGGAAGGAACTGAAGGTATCCTTCCATAGAAAGAGGACCAGCTCCTTTGAAGGGGACTAATTCACACATCAGGGACATGGTGACTCAATGGCTAAGATGCTGAACTTGTAAATCAGAAAGGTTGGAAGTTCAGCAGTTCGAATTCCTAGTGCTGCATAATGGAGTGAACTCCTGTTACTTGTCCCAACTTCTGCCAACCTAGCAGTTCGAAAGCATGCAAAAATGCAATTAGAAAAATAGGGACCATCCTTGGTGGGAAGGTAACAGCGTTCAGTGCGTCTTCGGCATTTAGTCATGCCGGCCACATGACCACGGAGACGTCCGGACAGCACTGGCTCTTCAGCTTTGAAACAGAGATGAGCACCGCCCCCTAGAGTCAGCAACGAGTAGCACATATGTGCAAGGTGAACTTTTACTTTTACCTTTAATTCACACATCTTATTCAAACAAGTGCACATCTGTCTGTTGGGAGTTGTGGGATTTTCTCCTGAGTACCTCATGGCATAGAAACAGAAGGAAGACTAGGCACTTCAGCAGCACAATTAGGGATTTTTGAAAGCAAGGCTGGTTTTTCATGTGCATAGGTCAGGGGTTTTCAAACACTGTGAGTTAACAAGCAATTTTAGAGGAAAGGGGGCACACAATTTTTAAAAATCCAGTGAGGCTTGTGTAGCAAAGTGGCAGCACTGCCAAAATCTTCCTGGCTTGCTTGTACAAGCTGTAGTGAAGACAAAAACTAATGCATGAAATTAGTTTTGAAAGATAGCTGAGCCCCAGAATCTAGCTGTCTGTCAAAGCCACCTGCCAATCACAGCACCTTATTTACTGTTTAGTTTCATTTGTGTCACACACATTTATATTAAAGGGTCACTGTATTGCATAATTGGAGACTCTGTGGCATGGATATTACAATGGTATCTTGGTGAATCCAGATGAAGAGCATCAATTCAAATTTGTTTCAATTCAAATTTGTCTACTCTTGACCATTTCCTCACTGGAGATTTTTACCAGAAGCTGTATTCAGCGAGTTTTGACCAGTTCTGGAGAACCAGTAGCGGAAATTTTGAGTAGTTTGGAGAACCGGTAAATACCACCTCTGACTGGTCCCGCCCCCATCTATTCTCTGCCTCCTGAGTCCCAGCTGATCAGGAGGAAATGAAGATTTTACAGTATCCTTCCCCTGCCACACCCATCAAGCTATGCCACACCTACTAAGCCATGCCCACAGTACCGGTAGTAAAAACTTTGAATCCCACTACTGATTTCTACCACCCAATAGTGCTGTCCAGGCATGGTTTTGGAAACAAATAATAGAACTATTTGCAGATGTTGGCATTTGCAGTATTTCATTTTTATCAGTTTTTTAAATACTAAAATTCTGGAATTTCAAAATGCCAGACTGTTATATGGGAATTCAGACTTGGTTCCTATGAATCATTCTACACTTTGTTTTCAGAACAGAAGATCCTCTTATACAGTGTCAAGCAATCGTCCTGCAATCACACACACCCTTTTACCCAGTACCTCTCACTGATACTAAAGATTTATGTTTTTTTCTCACCCCTCGTGTGTTCAGCCTAAAATGCTCACTAAAAGCAATTAATACAATCTCGTGAAGTCCTATGATGGTACTATTTTGCTATATCAAAATGAACCATGGTAATAAGAGCAATGGAGGAAACGCCATAATTAGCCAGCCAGCAATTGGCAAGGAGGGAAAATTAAAGAGATGCTATTCAAAGCATTTAAAGGCAATTAATCACTAAGTTCCAGGCCTGGATTGGCAGGAAGTCATAAACAGTCTAACTGCAAACTTTGAAAGAGGCATTTATGGATTGGAACGGACTTCTCAGTAAACATGACAGGGGCATCTGGGTGAATGGAAAGGACAATGTTGAATAATACAATACTGTAATAAATGTGCTGAGGATTGCTATTCAATTTCACTTTCAGCTAATTGTAGGGGGATTTCAATCATACCAAAACGTTCCCATTTAGAAAGAACTTTATTGCACAGAGCACCACAGAGAATCACAACCTTACGGTCCTTATTTGGAGGGTAAGACCTGTGATCAAGACCAGCCCAGGATATTTAGCAGCATAAAATGAAGGAGCTGATATTTCTGCTGGTCTCTTACACATAGAAATTGGATAAATGGCCAGTTGAGTCTTGTTTCCAGTGACAGGCAATGTGTCTTCCATCAACAATTAGGATAAAACATATTTCCCCAAGAATCTGTCTGTCTGCTGCCTGCCTCTCTCTCCCTGCCCCACCTCTCTCCCTGCCTCCGTGCCTGCCTATCTGTCTGTCCATCCATCCATCCATCTATCCATCCATCCATCCATCTATCGATCCATCGATCTATCAATCTATTGATCTATTGATCTATCTACCTATCCATCCATCCATCCATCCATCCATCCATCCATCCATCCATCTATCTATCTATCTATCTATCTATCTATCTATCTATCTATCTATCTATCTATCCATCCATCCCTCTGTCTGTCCATCTGTCCATCTATCTACCTGTCCATCCATCCATCCATCCATCCATCCATCCATCCATCCATCCATCCATCCATCCATCTATCTATCTATCTATCTATCTATCTATCTATCTATCTATTGATCTATCTACCTATCCATCCATCCATCCATCCATCTATCCATCTATCTATTGATCTATCGATCTATTGATCTATCGATCTATTGATCTATCGATCTATTGATCTATCTACCTATCCATCCATCCATCCATCCATCCATCTATCTATCTATCTATCCATCCATCCCTCTGTCTGTCCATCTGTCCATCTATCTACCTGTCCGTCCATCCATCCATCCATCCATCCATCCTTCCTTCCATCCTTCCTTCCATCTATCTATCCATCCATCCATCCATCCATCCATCCATCCATCCATCCATCTATCTATCTATCAATCTATCAATCTATTGATCTATCTACCTATCCATCCATCCATCTATCTATCTATCTATCCACCCCTCTGTCTGTTCATCTGTCCATCTATCTACCTGTCCGTCCATCCATCCATCCATCCATCCATCCATCCATCCATCCATCCATCCATCCATCTATCTATCTATCTATCTATCTATCTATCTATTGATCTATCTACCTATCCATCCATCTATCTATCGATCTATCGATCTATCGATCTATCTACCTATCCATCCATCCATCCATCCATCTGTCTATCTATCCATCCATCCATCCCTCTGTCTGTCCATCTGTCCATCTATCTACCTGTCCGTCCGTCCGTCCATCCATCCATCCATCCATCCATCCATCCATCCATCCATCCATCCATCTATCTATCTATCTATCTATCCATCCCTCTGTCTGTCCATCTATCTACCTGTCCGTCCATCCATCCACCCACCCACCCACCCACCCACCCATATCTATCTATCTATCTATCTATCTATCTATCTATCTATCTATCTATCTATCATCTATCTATCTATCAATCTATCAATCTATTGATCTATCTACCTATCCATCCATCCTTCTATCCATCTATCTTTCTATCTATCGATCTATCAATCTATCGATCTATCGATCTATCGATCTATCTACCTATCCATCCATCCATCCATCCATCCATCCATCCATCTATCTATCCATCCATCCCTCTGTCTGTCCATCTGTTCATCTATCTACCTATCCATCCATCCATCCATCCATCTACCTGTCCGTCCGTCCGTCCGTCCGTCCGTCCATCCATCCATCCATCCATCCATCCATCCATCCATCCATCCATCCATCCATCCATCCATCCATCCATCTATCTATCTATCATCACCCACAGTGCACAATCTAAGCAAAAAATAAAAAGGAAAAAGAATCATGTGTTTTCCTCTTTTTCCTGGGATGTGCCTCAGATACTTCTCTTTATTTTTCACTTCTATTAATCTATTATCCCACCTGGCCTTGAATTTGCAACTTTAAACCGCTCAAGTGAACTTCATTTAACTCAAAAGGGAATTCATTTGGAGATACTGCATAATTGGAATCCTTTAGTTCCCCCACTACACAAAAGATATTTGGGGCATGAATGTCACCACAGCATTCCTTCTTTGTCAACCTGCTCACATGCATGGCAGGCTTGTGGATCATCTCAAGTAAGTTCTTTTGATTTCTCCATTTTTTGGTAATTAGAATTGTATGTGCAAGAATGGGGGAGGGGGAGAAATCATGTGCATTTACCCATAACCAGTATGAAAGGGCAGCTGACCCCGATGCTTTATAGTTGCAACACACATTACAGAAGATAGAATCTGGCTTTTCCATTTAATATTTGCTGTAGGTCGCCAAGGTAGTCCCAAGAGGCTTTTTCTACGTTTGGCTCAAGTTGCAACCTCTAAAGCAGCCCCTTCTTTACTACCAGTGTGTATTTTTTTTTGCATATATCATGGAAAACCTTGTCCTGCATTAAGATCAGAGGTGGTATTCAGCAGGTTCTGACCAGTTCTGGAGAACCAGTAGCGGAAAATTTAAGTAGTTTGGAGAACTGGCAAATACCGCCTCTGACTGGCCCCGTCCCCATCTATTCTCTGCCTCCCGAGTCCCAGCTGATCAGGAGGGAATGGGGATTTTGTAGTGAACTTCCTCTCAAGTGGGGAGGGAATGGGGATTTTACATTATCCTTCCCCTGCCACGCCCATCAAGCCATGTCATGCCACACCCACAGAACCGGTAGTAATTTTTTTTTGAATCCCACCACTGATTAAGAGCTGTGTGCAAAAAATGTGAGACGGAAAATCACAGTGAGCCATTTTAAAACCCAATGTTTTACTTGACCCCTGTAGTTTTACAATTTTATGACAGATTGCTCTAAGGAAAACTAAGCATAAGCATCAATCAGGTGGGGAAAAAATATCCAGCTGTAATCTCAGAAGGGGAGGGGCAAGATGGACTATGTGGCTTCAGTGGAATGAAGTCTCAGGTGCTGGCTGAAACGTGACCCAGCCATGTGGCCTCATACCAGGTGGCAGATTATCAAAATGGGATGGAAATAATTCTAGAACAAGCTCTTCCATCCAGGCCCCTTCAAATGCCCTGGTCCAAACTTCACAGATCATATTATCCATGCATGTGCATGCATGTATGAAATATAAACTTGACACATTTATATCAAGTTGTCAGAAATGATATAGGGTCTCCTGCTTGAGCAGGGAATTGGATTGGATGACCTAAAAGGTCCTTTCCAACTTTTGTTATTCTATGTTCAATCAGTCTGTTCACAAATTTACCTTCGGACTGTCTCCTGCTCTTTGACCCTCTCATAAAGTTTCAGATTGTTCATTGACTCCCATATTACTTTAATAGACCTCAATTTATGATAACTGTTTGAAGTTATAACAGTAGTTACAACCTGGTCCCAAAATTTCAACGCCACTCCCCCCACCCCCCCATTGTTATGTGACAACACATCATGCAGCCACACATTTACGGCCATTTGTAGCATCCCACGCTCACAGTAAACAAACTATAATGGTTTTGCTGAAAGGTGATGTTTTCTTCCAGTTTCCAGCAAATATGCCCCATAACAATCAATGGATTCTCTTAATGACCACTGCAAAAAAGTGATAAAATTGGGTCAGTCATGTGATGACCCACTTTATGACTGCCACAACTTACAGCCATAATGGGCAGGCTCCATTATGGTCATTAGTCAAGGACTACCTGTAGTGCTATAAGAAAAATAAGAAAAACTAAAAACCCTAAGTAGAAAGATCAGAAAAATAATGACAATCGTGCTCTTCATACATGCAGCAATTTTGGGAGACCCTACTTACCAGGAAAGTAATTGGGCATGGAATGTTGCAAATATAGAAGATAAAAATATAGAAGAAGAAGCAAAGGCATTGGAAGAATATCTGAAGGACAATGAAGAAAATGCATTAAAGGAAGTATGCCACAAAGGCTTATTGAATACTGAATAGGCCATACCTGTCTACAAGAAAGATCAAATGAAGATTAGAAAAGAGACATGGCAAGGCAAAGTATTACATGGCCAGGACACAAAACAACAACAACAGACAAAGCAGATAACCACAAGGCTTGGCAATGGCTAAGAACAAGAAAATTGAAAAAAGAGACAGGAGTCTCTAATTCTGGCTACACAAGACAGAACCTTAAGAACAAATGCATACAAAGCCAGCATCAAGAAGACAGCCAGAGACAATAAATGTCGGGTCTGCAAAGAAGTTGAAGAAAGACTGGACCACCTAGTTAGCAGCTGCAAGAAGATCACACAGACTGATTATAAACAACGGCATGACTAAGTAGCAACAATGGTGCACTGGAATCTTTGCAAGAGATGCCGCTTGTCTGCAGTATTCTAGGACTTTAGAATTCAAACAGGCCAACACCTGCCACACAACAGCCCAAGCTTAACAATTGTTGATAACAAAGATCAAAAAAATTCTGGGTAGTGGACATTTTACAATATATGGAGACAACTGAATAGAAGAAAAGGAACTGGGGGGGGGGGGGCATCGCAAAATATAAAAACCTGCAAATAGAAGAGGACTGACTATTGCAAAAGAAAGCAAAGATAGTATTAATAGTAATAAGTGCCTTGGGTGCAATTCCAAAATATATGGAGAATCACTTGAATACCATCAACATTGGCAAAACCAACATCAGTCAATTACAAAGGGCGGGTTTACTTGGAGCAGGTTACATCCTATGACGATACTGCTAACACCGTGGAACATCAACATCTGCCTATCCCAGGTCCCAGGGGAGGAGGACTCAATAGGTAGATAATAATGCCAAATCCAGTCTATACAACCCCCTCCCCCCCCTCATCATCATGCCTTTTGGATAACCATTAAGACCTGAATTCTTACGGAGGGGAGAAGACACAGAAGGAAGCTGAGATTGGTGTGGGGATCCTAAGTGGAAGATTACAGCAGAGAGTTTTTGTTTATTATGTTGTTGTTTTTAACGATTGCTTTATTTATTGATTTTGTGGTTGTTGGAAGCTGCTCAGAGTTGCTTAAGATGGGAGACAATAAATAAATAAATAAATAAAAATAATAAGAAAGAAAGAAAGAAAGAAAGAAAGAAAAAGAAAGAAAGAAAGAAAGAGAAAGAAAGAAAGAAAGAAAGAAAGAGAAAGAAAGAGAAAGAAATAAGAAAGAAAGACTTTGGGGATCAATACTGACCACTTTGGGGAAGCCCTGAACTAGGTTAATGTTAGTTCTCTGAATATCGTATTATATTACATCATATCATATCATATCAACATAACATAACATAATATCAGAGTTGGAAGGGACCTTAGAGGTCTTCTAGTCCAACTCTCTGCTTAGGCAGGAAACCCTGTATCAATTCAGACAAATGGCTATCCAACATCTTCTTAAAGACTTCCAGTGTTGGGGCATTCACAACTTCTGGAGGCAAGTTGTTCCACTGATTAATTGTTCTAACTGTCAGGAAATTTCTCCTCAGTTCTAAGTTGCTTCTCTCCTTCATTAATTTCCACTCATTGCTTCTTGTTCTACCATCAGGTGCTTTGGAGAATAGTTTGACTTCCTCTTCTTTGTGGCAACCCCTGAGATATTGGAAGACTGCTATCACATCACTCCTAGTCCTTCTTTTCATTAAACTAGACATACCCAGTTCCTGTAACTGTTCTTCATATGTTTTAGCCTCCAGCCCCCTAATCATCTTTGTTTGATGTTTGATTGTTTGATGTTTCAAACAATCACACCCCTTGTACCTCAGAGCCCTCCCTCTGAATGGGAGATGTCAGAAACGGAGGCCGAGAAAACCAACATTCTGTCACCCCATTCAAACGCCACAACACAAGACCTTCAATACAGATACTGGTAGTCTTCAACTTACAACCATTTGTTTAGTGACTATTCACAGTTACAACAGCACTGAAAAAAGTGACTTACAATTGGGCCTCACTCTTAAGATAGTTGTGGCATCCCCACGATCACGTGATCAAAATTTGGGCACTTTGCAACTGGCATGTATTTATAGCAATTGCAGCATCCCCAGGATCGTGTGACTGCCATTTGCGACCTTCCAAGCTGGTGTCAGGCAAACAAAAATCAACAGAGGAAGCTGGAGCCATTTAACAACCGCATGATTCATTTAACAAATGCAGTGATTTGCTTAACAACCATGGCAAAACGGTCGTAAAATGGACTACAACTCGCTTAACAACTGCCTTGCTTAGAAACAGAATTTTTGGTCCCAATTATGGTCATAAATCAAAGATTACCTGTAGTTGCTACTGAATGTGGCTTGTTTAAAGTAACCACCACTGTGCTTAAGCGAATTTCCAGGTCCATTGTTTGAAAGATAGAACCAAGATCTTCTGTACTCCTTCTTGTAGATACCCTTATAGAGTAAAGGGAAGCTGGGAATGGATAAACCCAAGGTCCATTTTAATTGATAGAATATCAATTAAATAGATATTTAATAGATATTTAATAGATATTTAATAGATATTTAATAGATATTTAATAGATATATAATAGAATAGAATAGAATGGAATGGAATAGAATAGAATAGAATAGAATTCTTTATTGGCCAAGTGTGATTGGACACACAAGGAATTTGTCTTTGGTGCATATGCTCTCAGTGTACATAAGGAGAATAACATACACTCATCAAGAATAAAAAGATACAACGCCAAGGTGGCGCAGTGGTTAAATGCAGCACTGCAGGCTACTGCTAGATCAGCAGGTCAGCGGTTCAAATCTCACCGGCTCAGGGTTGACTCAGCCTTCCATCCTTCCGAGGTGGGTAAAATGAGGACCCAGATTGTTGGGGGCAATATGCTGACTCTCTGTAAACCGCTTAGAGAGGCCTGAAAGGCCTATGAAGCGGTATATAAGTCTACTGCTATTGCTATTGCTATTTAGTGATAGCCGTAGGTTACTAATAAGCTATCAAATTGTACTAGTAAACAAATAAAACATTATAAATTGAAAGATACAAGCAACGTGGTTATAGTCATAAGTTGGAAGAGATAGGTACTAGGAAGGAAGAGAAGAATAATAGTAATACAGTCAGTAGATAATTTGACAGTGTTATGGAAATTAGTTGTTAAGCAGAGTGATGGCATTTGGGGAAAAACTGTCCTTGTGTTTAGTTGTTCTGGTGTGCAGAGCACACCTCATTTTGAGGGTAGAAGTTGAAATAATTTATGTCCAGGATGTGAGGTGTAATGTACATACGTATGTGCGTACATACGTACATACATATGTGCGTACGTACGTACATACGTACGTACGTACGTACGTATGTATCTATATATGGAGTCCAGGTGCTTTGTGATATAGAAAAAATAAATCAATCTTTTAAAAAAAGGAAATTTTGCATGGCTCTCTGTACAGACAGAGTGAGTATACATGAGTTACCAGGACGATCTGTAAATGTATTTCCGTTTGGGAATAGATGGTTTGAAATATGGAAAGTATTTTAACTGGGTGGCATCCAGACTCTGTCACATGTCGAGGGGGGAAGGTGAGGAAGATCTGTGCCCAGAATATTTTCCCTCTTTTATCTGGTGGAGAGAATTAAAGGGGTGCCTTCTTAAAATGCTATTGCTTTCAGCCTCTTTCCTGTATAAATGGGACCTCTAAGTGGGGGGGGGGGGGACCCTTCTCTATTTATCTTGGCAGAAACGTGGATTCCCCCAACCTCAAGAATGAAACAAACCTCATCCACACAGTTCTATTTTGCCATGGTGTAGCCCTCATGGCTTTCAGGGGAGTATGAGTGAAAATTGAGCACCCTTTCCATTCTCTGACCCAAGAGGTTTGAACGGCTTGATTTGGTTAATATAGAACAAGTCAGGAGGCAGAAGCAGGAAA